>NC_064826.1:94516666-94819696 GCF_024166365.1 Elephas maximus indicus | reverse complement strand
CTGAGACCAGAAGAACTACATAGTGCCTGGCCACCACTAACAACCACTTTGACCAGGGACACAACAGAAGGTCCTATTAGAAGGGGAGAAAAATGTAGAACAAAACTCAAATTCATAAAAAAGACCAGGCTTACTGGACTGATAGAGACAGGAGGAACCCCCAAGACTATCACCCTAAGACACCCTTTTAACCTGGAACTGAAGCACCTCCCAGAGGTCACCTCTCAGCCAAATGATAGACTGGCCTATAAAATAAACAATAACACCTGTGAGGAATGTGCTCCTTAGAACCATTAACTATACAAGAACAAAGAGGCAGCATTTTTCAAAAGCAAAGATGAGAAGGCAAGGAGGGGCAGGGAAACTGGAGGGACAGAAATGGGGGAAGGCGGGGTGGAAATGGGAAGAGTGCTGACACATTGCAGTCATAACAACCGATGTCATGGAACAAGCTGTGTATAAATTGTTGAATGGGAAATTAATTTGCTGTGCAAACCTTCACCTAAAACACAATAAAATGTTATGTCTATTTCACTACATGTCTGTCAACACTGTTTACTACCAAACCTGGCTAAATCAATATAAAGTGTATCTAATAGTTGTTTTCACTTGCATATATTCATCACTAGTAAGGCTTAAAATTTTCCAAGAAGTTAATGTTTTGTTTACTGATTTGAATTACAGGGATGTGAACGACAGGAGTCTGAGAATTAGTGGTGCCTCCCACTAATACACAGATCACACCACCCAATAGCAGCACAGTATACATTCTTCTCCAATGCACATGGGTCATTTTCCAGAATAGATCACATTTTAGGCCACAAAGCAAGCCTTAGCAGAATCTAAAACATAGAAATAATAAAAAGCATCTTCTCTGAGCATAATGCCACAAAAGTAGAAATCAATAACAGAAACAGCAAGGAAAAAAAATTAAATACATGGAAACTGAACAACACTTTGTTTAAAAACTACTGGGTAATAGAAGAAATCAAGGATGGAATAAAAAAATTACTAGAATCAAATGAGAATGAAAACATATCTTACCAAAACCTCTGGGACACAGCTTAAGCAGTGCTTAGAGGTTGATTTATAGCAATAAACACACACATCAAAAAAGACAGAAGGGCCAAAACCAAAACATTAACTCTACAGCTCGAACAAACAGAAAGAGAACAGCAAACATAGCCCTCAGGCACCAGAAGAAAGGAAATAATAAAGATTATAGAAGAAATAAATAGAGAATAGAAAAATAACTGAAAGAATCAACAAGACCAAAAGTTAGTTCTTTGAGAGGTCAACAAATTTGACAAACCGCTGGCCAAACTGATAAAAGAAAAACAGGAGAGGATGCAAATAATCCAAATAAGAAATGAGATGGGAGATATCACAACAGATCCAACTGATATAAAAAGGATCACAACAGAATATTATGAAAAATTATACTCCAACAAATTTGAAAACCTAGAGGAAATGGAAAAATTTTTAGAAATACATTACCTACCTAAACTAACATAAACTGAGGTAGAAAAACTAAACAGACCCCTAACAAGACAAGAGATTGAAGAGGTAAAAAAAAAAAAAAAAAAACTCCAAACAAAAATAAGCCCTGGCCTGGATGGTTCACTGGAGAATTCTACCAAACATTCAGAGAAGAGCTCACACCAGTACTACCCAACTATTCCAGAACATAAAAAAGGAAGAAATGCTCATGAATTCTTTCTAGGAATCTAATATAGCCCTGACACCAAAGCCAGGCAAAGACACCACAGAAAAAGGAAACTACAGACCAATACCCCTCATGAACATAGATGTAAAAATTCTCATCAAAACTCTAGCCAAAAGAATTCAACAAAGTATCAAAAATAAATAAATAAATAATAAAACATCAAGACAAAATGGGATTTGTACCAGGGATGCAGGGATGGTTCAACATTAGAAAATCAATCAACGTAATCTACCATATAAGTAAAACAAAAGAACCACATGATCTTATCAATTGACACAGAAAAGGCATTTGACAAAGTCCAACACGCATTCCTGATAAAAACTCTCAGCAATATAAGAATAGAATGGAAATTCCTCAACATAATAAAGGGAATTTATACAAAGCCAACAGCCAACATCATTCTAAATGGAGAGAGACTGAAAGCATTCCCCTTCAGAACAGGAGCCAGACAAGAATGCCTATATCACTACTCTTACTCAACATTGTATGGGAGGTCCTAGCCAGGGCAATAAGGCAAGAAAAATTAAGGGCATCAAAATTGGTAAAAAAGAGGAAAAACAATCCCTATTCACACATGATATGATCTTATACACAGAAAATCCCAAACAATCCACAAGAAAGCTACTGGAACTAATAGGAGATTTCAGCAAAGTGGCAGGATACAAGATTAACACACGAAAATCAGTAGGATTCCTCTACACCAACAAATAGAGCTTAGAAAAGGAAATCACATCTACCATTTACAAAAGCCCCTAAGAAGATAAAGTACTTAGGAATAAATCTAAGCAGAGATGTTAAAGACCTATACAAAGAAAATTACAAAATACTGCAAGAAATCAAAAGAGACATTCATAAGTGGAAAAACATACCATGTTCATGGATAGGAAGACTCAACATTGTGAAATGTCAGTTCTACCCAAAGCAATCTACAGATACAATGCAATCTCGATCCAAATTCCAACAGCATTCTTTAATGAGGTGGAGAAACAAATCACCAACTTTATATGGAAAGGGAAGAGGCCTCCAACAAGTAAAGCATTATTGAAGAAGAAGAACAAAGTGAGAGGCCTCACAGTAGTCAAAACAGCCTGGTACTGGTACAACAACAGACACATAGACCAATGCAACAGAATTGAGAATCCAGGTTTAAATCCATCCATAATCAGCTGATATTTGACAAAGGGCCAAAGTCCATTAAATGGGGAGAAGACAGCCTCTTTAACAAACGGTGCTGGCATAACTGCATGTCCATCTATTAAAAAATGGAACAGGACCCATACCTCATACCATGTACAAAAACTAACTAAAAATGGATCAAAGACTTAAATATAAAATCTAAAATGATAAAGACCATGGAAGAAAAAATAGGGACAATGCTAGGGGACTTAATACATGGCATAAATAGGACACAAACATAACTAACAATGCACAAACACCAGAAGACAAACTTGATAACTGGGAACTCCTAAAAATCAAACACTTATGCTCATCAAAAGTCTTCACCAAAAAAGTAAAAAATTTCCATACTAGGAAAAAAAATTTTGACTACAACGTATCCAACAAGGGTCTAAGCTCTAAAATCCACAAGATACTGCAGCACCTCAACAACAAAAAGACAAATAATCCAATCAAAAAATGAGCCAAGGATATGAACGAACATTTCACCAAAGAAGACATTCAGGTGGCTAGCAGACACAGAGGAAATGCTTGCAATCTTTAGTCATTCAAGAAATGCAAATCAATATTACACTGAGATATCATGTCACCTGACAATACTGTCGCTAATCTGAAAACAGAAAATAACAAATGTTGGAAAGGTGCAGAGGGATTGGAACTCTTATGCACTGCTTGTGGAAATATAAAATGGTACAACCACTTTGGAAAATGATGTGGCACTTCCTTGAGAAGCTAGAAATAGAAATACTATACAATCTAGCAATCCCCCTCCTAGAAATATACCCCAGAAAAATAAAGGTGGTGACACAAATAGACATATGAACACCCATGTTCATTGCGGCAGTATTCACAATAGCAAAAAGATAAAACAACCTAAATCCCCATCAACAGATGAATAAATAAACATTATGGTACATACAGACAATGGAATACTGTGCAACAATAAAGAACAATGAAGAATCTGTGAAACATTTTACAACATGGATGAATCTGGAAGGCATCATGCTAAGTGAAATAAGTCAGTCACAGAAGCACAAATGTTGTATGAGACCACTATTATAAGAACTCAAGAAAAGGTTTATACACAGAAAAAAAAAAAAATTCTTTGAGGGTTACAAGGGTGGGGAGAGAGAGAAAGGGGAAATCACTAAATAGATAGTAGACAAGTGTCAACTTCGGTGAAGGGAGGGACAACACACAATATAGGGGAAATCAGCACAACTGGACCAAAGCAAAAGCATAGATGTTTCCTAGACATATCCAAACACTTTGAGGGACCAAGTAGCTGGGGCTGGGCCCTGGGGACCATAGTCTTAGAGGACATCTAGGTCAACTGGCATACCATAATTCATGAAGAAAATGTTCTACATCCCAGTTTGGTGAGTAGCATCTGGGCTCTTGAAAGCTTGCAAGTGGCCATCTAAGATATATCTATTGGTCCCATCCCACCTGGAGCAAAGGAGAATGAAGAAAATGAAAGGCAGAAGGAAAATACTAACAAAGGACTAAATGACCATGTGAAGCAGAGACTCCCCCAACTTGAGACAAGAAGAACTAGATTCTGCCTGGTTACCACCAACAACTGCTCTGATAGAGATCACAACATAGAGTCTTAGACAGAGCAGGAGAAAAATGTAGAACAAAATTCAAATTCACTTAAAAAGACCAGACTTACTGGTCTGACAAAGACTGAAGGAATCCCCAAGACTGTGGCCCCTGGACACTCTGCTAACCCAGAACTGAAGTCACTCCTAAAGCCCACTTTTCAGACATAGATCAGACAGACCTATAAAACAAAAAATAACACAAGTGGGCAACTCCTGTTCAAAAAGCAGGACAAGAAGACAGAAAAGGACAGGAACTAGACAAATGGACACAGGAAACCCAAGGTGGAAAGGGAGAACATGCTGTCATGCTGTGGTGATTGCAGCCAATGCCACAAAACAGTATGTGTATAAATTTTTGAATGAGAAATTAACTTGAGCTGTAAACGTTTACCTAAAGCACAATTTACAAAAAAAAAAAAAAAAAAATTCATTAGAAAGGCCCTGAAATATAAATTATATTCAATTCTGGTAATGTAGAATATTATACAATTAAATCAACACTATAACCAGTAAGAACACAGAGAAAGTGGCCATTATGAACATGAAACCAATTCTTTCATGTTTATCTCACTAGTTAAGATCAGGGGAATTACCAAAATATTTACTTTCTGCACTATGTTCCCATAAACAGTTATAATTACGATGATACTTTAACAATCATAAAGGCGGGCTTAATACTGACACCACACTTCCTCCTTTTGTTTGTCTTTTAAGAAGAGGTCATTAATAACACTAATGATTAGCCATCTCAGTCATCACTCAATCAAGACAGGAGGCACAATGGCCCTTACATCAGATCTGACCTGTGACGCTAGAAGTCCGTGAGCCTTGTAAGTGAGCCTTGATAAGCGCCTCCACACAATAGGATTTCCTATTATAAACATCTGTTTTCTCACATGAACCATGTTGAACATGTTAAAAATAAGTTTCTCTTTCCATATCAGTTTGTAAAAGGAATAATCAATCAAAACGTAAGGCTGAAGGTTCAAGCCCTCTTTCCCCACGGATGTAAATTTCCATCTTAACTTTCCCAGGGGATTTTAAAGCTCAGTATCAGGGAAGGTAACTATTAAACCCTAAAGAACACAAGAAAGCTTTTATTTTTCAAATAATACATAGTAGTATCTACTAAAGATATTAAATGTACTTTGAAAGAAAAGAAAAAGGACAATAAGGAACGTGCCAATATTCCTTCCAGCTCTAAGAGTCTACGTAATCAGGTCCCAAAGCCAGCACACTTTCTCTTCATTAATGATTCCTCTCATGTAAGGTGAAGACTTCATTTAGAACAGAAGTCTGAGACAGCCCATTTGGAAATATCAGTACTGCACCTCCTTTACTCTCTTGGAATCTGCTGAACTTCACATTAAAGAACCTCATCCCTCTGAGAAGTAGACTGTAAACTAGGACTGTGAGAAGCAGATCTACAGCAGAGTTGAAGAACGTCAAAGAGGAGTCAGTACGTTCCAATTCTGAGTGATTGTAACACCTAGACTAAGGATTCAGAGCGATTCCGAGGCCATGGGCAAGCTCATTAGGAAGCCTCCATGGTCATTACAATATCTACCAAGGCCACATGAAGGGGGAACAGCAACACTTGTGCCAGAATCTTGCTTCCCCTTTATATAGATGTATAAATGCCCCTAGAGAAGTTTCTTGTTCCTGGGAAAACTTCTGGTTATTGGATAGATGATTAGGCTTATCCTAAAAAAAAAAAATTTTTTTTTTTTTTTTTTATCCTAAGCAACCAGAAATAAGGGTTACTAGTGCTAATACCATGGCATAACTTGATTCCAATACCCTACCCTACTTTCAGTCATTTGTTAAAATGTGCTGAGATGGTTAACTCAACTGACAAAACCTTTTTTTTTCCCCCTCTTAATGACTAACAGTGCTATCCAATAGAACTTTCTGTGATGATGGAAAAATTGTCTCTGCTGTCCAGTATGGTGAGGCTACTGAGGACTTAAAATGTGGCTAGTAAGACTGAGGGACTGAAATTTTAATTTAAAAGGCCGTAGGTGGCAAGTGGCTACCATACTGGACAGCACAGGACTAGAACATGTTTGCTTGCAATGTTGAAGTAAATTCACAAAGGAGGAGGTCTAAGTCCATTTCATTCACTGAGGTATGCTAAATGCCTAGAACACTGCCTGAAACATAGTAGGTGTTCAATAAATATTCACTGAATTTCAAATAAATGAATGGATAAAAGATTTACCCTATCAAGCCAATCCTGAGGTATATAGCATGTTGGAGAGAGATGTGTATAATACTGAAAATACCCCCTCAGACTCCAACCAGCAGCACAGCCCTCGTTTATCTTAGGAGAGATAGTATTTTCCACAGAACTTCCAGTAGACAAAGGGTCAATAAATTCTGCATTGACGATTCAAATACTCTGAAATATCCTCAGTCCCTAATCCGGGAGGTATGAAAATGATTAGTTTCAGAATTGCCCCATACTTTGACATAACTTATTTAGGGCAAAACTTCTAGATCATCATAGGGAGATGGCAGGGACAGCAACAGACTATCCAATCCACTGATGGAATTGAGTTTAAGAGCTCGTTTTGCAGACGCCCAATCGAACATTCAATATTTTTCTTAAAACGAAAAGGGAGTATTCCTAAAGAGACACATTTGGCATACATTCAGCACCTTAAAAAATCAATGTAACAGTCTACAATACCAGCATTTATTTATTCCAAAATAAAATGGAAAAGCATCACTAAAGAGGCAGATTAAAAAAAAAAAAAGAAATTCTATTCCAAATGGAACGGTATTAAAAAAATACTGATACTATACTGTGAAGAACATTATTTCTCATTGGTAATAATAAATTCTATGTTAATAATAATCAGAATAGTATTTTAGAATAATAGTTCTAAATTAGTAATAAATTTTTCCTTTGTGAACCTGACATCATGAGGGAAATAATATTCCAGAGTTGCCAACTGCATCCAACCTGCCTTTGACACACTCCATCTAAACAACGACACAGCAAACCATTATGCAGAGCTGTTCGTAAGGTAACAATACATCTCCTGAGCACTTTCTTATACTTCTCAATGCTTGTGGGGACATCTGACCTTGAGCTGAGAGTCTCCTCTGTAAATGTTGTCCACATGTTGAAAGTTCTCCCCCTCACACGTGTACTCTGCCATCCACATTCAACGAAACCGTTTAAATTACATTCAGATTTTTGTGGTATCATAATAACTTCAATATGGGATGTATTTTCAACATTCTGGTAAGAGACTCCTTTCTTCCCTGCTTCACCCTCCTTCCAAGTTATTTCAGGTTTGCATATTTCATTTTCACATCTCAGTGGGATACCCATCACATAACATTTATTTGTGAGGTCTAAAGGCATAACGTGGGGGATTGTGAACTAGCATGTCAAAACCACATACTCTATGCATATGTCTAAAAGAATGAATAAGAATTCCTTTTTTCTTAAGACATATAAGCTGTCTCACCAGTATAAGTCCAAAGTGAATATCACAGCCTAATTAGAGATGAAGCACACAACCAGCAGTATTAAAATGTCTTTTGTGATTCACTCTTCTCCAAGTCATATTTTTATCAAATGCCTTGTCTCATTAATGAGCGCAACAGACATATCAAGTATACACACCTTCTAATTTCCCAAAATGCAAAAGAGAAGTGAAAGAACTTCCCCCCTATATGTTTTGGGAGATACAACAGCACAGAATACAGAGGCAGGGTAGAAAAGGGCTCTGAGAAGATACAAAGTCCATTCACCTATATATATATTTCTATATAAGTGAATGGATTTAGTAAGAAGTCCATTTATATTTCTAGCCAAATAAGGCTGTTTTTAAAAATTTCTAGAGTAAGGGATACCACAATCTCTCTCGGGAAATAATTACTACATCTAAAAAAGGAAAAACGAAAAACAAATCCATTACTGTTGGGTTGATTCTGACTCATAGCGACCCTGTAGGACAGAGCAGAACTGCCCCATAGGGTTTCCAAGGACCACCTGGTGGATTCCAACCGCCAAACTTTTGGTCAGCAGCTGAGCTCTTAACCACTGTGCCACTAGGGCTCCAGTTCTTACATCTAAGAACCTTTACTTGCAGGACATTCTTCCTTTGAAGAAAGCTGGCTTCAGAGCCAGCTTCCTGAGCGTGAGACCTGTATAGTCACACAGGACTCTGCACTCGGTTTAATGCTTTGCTGTCACCATCTTGAAATTCTTAGTAATTTTATCTTTGAACTTGCGTTTTGTCAGTGAAGTCCAATGGGACAATGGACATGTGTGTGAGGAGATATGCACGATAGGCCTGTCCTCTGTTCCTCACTACTTGCACGTGGCCCTGTGAGCTCAGCATTTCAGTGGTCCCGTGATGAATGGGAGTTCAGTGAAACTCAAAGCAAGTACAAGGAAAGCATATTACATGTACCACTGAGTAGGTGGGGGTGCTGATAGCCCTGGGAGGCTTTCCATCAGAACCAGGCCTTGCTTCAAACCCAGAAAAAAGGCAACGGATCAAAGAAAGAAAAGTGACTAAGGAAATCTAGTAGATTCTTTTTCATTTCTGTTACTTCTCTATATTAGCTAATCACTTACACTGAATCGGATGACATGGAAGGAAAGGAAAGGTAGGGCAATCCCTAGTTCTTTTTCCTTTCAGTCTGCCTTACGAATCAGCAAGCCAAAGGTAGAGTATTAGTAGAATGTGCACACATACCGAGAAGTGAAATAAAAGCAATTAAGTTTTGTGCGGCCATTCTCACAGTTCTGGTAAGGCATTATGGATACACATGTACAAGCTATGAAATACAAACTGTGTCATTTTGGTGATTCCACATATGAGTTAAATGCTTTTATAGTTACATTTAAAGCTGACATTACACAATATAAAGATTAATGGTAAAATTCAAGCCAATAATTAAAATTTTTTAACACCATGACAAGTCGAGAGAGAGGCCACAATGAAAAAAGCTTTATATTTTAGTATTTGTTTTAACAGCACTTTTTTTCAGCTTTTTGTACAAGGAGGTTTTGCATTTTCATTTTGCACACAGCCCTGCAAATTATGCTGCTAGCTCTACCCTGCTTCCTCATACTTCAGATTACTGTATTTTTTGCAAATAATGTACCCACACATTTAATGTATGAAAATGATGAAATTAAGTAAAATAGGTATGGCATGGCACACTCATACATATAACCACACACGTCTCGTAACATTTCCAGGAGTGAATATCAGCTTCATTCACCTGCCCTCCCATATTACAGGTAAATCTTATCGTTCTGTTCATTTTCTTTCATTCGGTTTTATTTCATCTCATGTTTAGGTATATAAAAATAACCTTAAAATGCTACTTTTGATCATAATTGTATAATAAAGGTATAAACTACTGTCAAGAAGTCATCGATCTAGCTTGGTAGTCCCCCAGTAATTACAAAATAAAGAATTGAAACTGTGTGTGTGTTTCTACTAATTTAAATTTATATTTATAGCATATTAGGCTCAACAGCTGAATGCTAAAACCTTATCAGATCATCTTAAGTAACACCATTAGATTATGTTAGGTCTGCTTATTTCATAGTTTAATTATGTCTTCTTAGCATCAATTGCAGTCAGCAACATGTAAAAAAAAATTGACATAGCATGCTTACAAAAATAATGCTGCAGGAGGGAGGTTGACAAAAATGTATAAAGCATGTGTTATTTGTGAAAAAATATAGTACATCCACGGCATCTGTTCTGCTAAGTCATGGTTTGTTAGCCTTCACCCTTTTCTCCATTCATTCACCCAACAGATACTGACTATGCTACGGTCAGGCATTGTGCCAGGCATTGAGAATACAAAAATGAATAAGATATAGTCCCTGCCCTCAAGTACAGTCAGGGAGATGGACAAATAACCATGAAAAGGTAAGAACAACTACTTAGCAAGACTTTAGTGAGGACTATAGATACAGTGGAGCCCTGGTGGCATAGTGATTAAGAGTTCAGTTGCTAACTAAAAGGTCGGCAGTTTGAATCCTCCAGCTGCTCCTTAGAAACCCAATGAGGTAGTTCTACGGTATCACATAGGGTCACTATGAGTTGGATTCCACACAACAGGTACACAACATAAATACAATACATAAATGTACAAACCACTATCAGTATTCATTGCTAACCTTCAGCACTCTCATTCAATTATCTCAGTCAATTCTTATTACGATTTATTGAGTAGGTTCTATTATTATCTCCACCTTACAGCTTAGGGGAGTCCCTGGGTGGTGCACTCAGCTGCTAACTGAAAGGTTGGAGGTTCAAGTTCACCTGAGGCACTTCAGAAGAAAGGCCTGGCAATCTACTTCCCAATAATCAGTCATTAAAAGCTCTATGAAATACAGTTCTACTCGGACACAAATGGGGTCACCATGAATCAAAATCAACTCAACAGCAACTGGTTACAGTGAAGGAAGCAGAGATTTAGAACAATTAAACTTGATCAGAGTGATTTTGCCATTAATTGGTGGAACAAGGAACTGAATCCAATCCAGTCTTCTGATTACCAAATCTGAGGTCAAAGGTGAAAACTATCATGCTCATTCTTTATTTCAATTATTATAGTTAACTGTCTACATTTCTAGAGTTATAATTTTATTTTACCAATCTCCTTATATCATTTGCCACTAAAAAAGAAAATGTGTATTCTACTTTTTCTAATTTATTTATGAAATAAAATATAGTTTAATTTTTTAAAAATTATCTGCCCATCCTTTGATCTAACTCTAGAAAATTAGATTCAGCTGACAAAGTTTGCGATTTTCAAAATTATGTTCATGACTCTGTTCATTAAAATACAATGTAGTGGTTAAAACACGTGCTTTGGAGGCAGACAAATCTGGGTTTAAATCCTGGCTCTACTGCTTACTAGTTCTAAGAGTTTCAGACACAATAACTGCAACGACGGACTCAAACATACCAATGATGATGAAGATGGTACAGGACTGGCAACGTTTAGTTCTGTTATACGTTGAGATTGCCATGAGTCAGTCAACTTGACAGCAACTAAAAACAACAACTTAACTCTCAAAGCCTAAATTTTCCCATATGTAATTGGGGATGAAAACAGTACCTTAACTACATTATAGGGGGATATATAAGATTAGAGATAATCCTGTGAAACAAAACGGCACCTGGTATATAGTAAGCACTCCAAAAGTTTCAGCTTAAGCACTATTATTTTTAGTACCATGTTCTCATATCTAGGTTTACAAGTGGATCTGAAATGATTTTTCAGGTCTCCCCCAGAAAAAATAAGTTCAAGGATCTTTAATTCTCAAGAGGTATATTTTTTCATTGTAAATAAAGGTATGCAAAAAGTCCCTCCAAAAAGTACCTAGTGGTCTCATGCAGACATCTAGGGTTCAAGGGACCTGAAATGTTTATCTAAATAATTCTTCACCGAAAACTCCAAGTACTACCCTCGTTTTTTACCTTTTTGTTCTAAACTGCCTATTCTAGGATTGAGGGCAAGAGAGTTTATAAATAAAAAACCATATAAATGTAAAGGAATATCACTGTTATTTAGCAAGGCTATCTCAGTTCTCTCTAACTCATGAACTGACATTAAATTTAAGAAAGTTGAGCAAATAAAAATGGCGAAATTGTTTTCTCTGGCGGAAAAGGAAAGGATTAGCTAATCTGAAGGTTTACTGCCATCACTCAAACCATCAAATGACTATTTCCCTGGCTTCTTGGTGATTGAAGAGCACATAAAGAAACAGACTGAACACTACATAGAAAAATGGACTATGTGCATATTTTTAAAATAGCTCTAGAAAAAAAGGCCTTAATTTGACATTTTTATTATGGTTTAAAGAAAAGGAGAACAGCATTTTTGTAAAAAAACCAAGCCTTCGTTTGGTACCTTACAAAACATGATAACCATGTGATATCTTCATAAAACCGAAATTCTTTAAATAATGCTGGCTGTTACCACTTAAGGTTTGTGGGGCCTTACCAATTCCTGAGTGTCCTGCTGCAGCGGCAGAAATGCTGCCTCCAGAATAGTGACCTGGTCAGCACTAAGCTTCTGCCACAGGCTGATCAGCAGAATCACCAAATGGGTGGCACTTTTCAGTCTGGTGAATGACTGGAACAGATTGTCTTGGTTTTCCTCTACGGCATCTGCTAGAGCTATTACCTGCAAGAATTACAAACCTCGGTTAGGGACAATTTCACAATTCTTGAGCCCTCAACAAATTATGTTTGGCACATTCTAGTTTTTCTTTAAAACAACTTGATGAACTTTGTCTTCCACAAACACAAGCTATGTTGAGTAATAAAAGAGTTATCATTCATCTGCTCACTTCCTTCTTTAAAAAAAAAAAAAAAAAACTGCCCAAAGTAATTCCAAATCCATATGGCCAGGAGATGAAAATAGCCACGAATCAGCTTAGTGGGGACATTGTTCAGTGTCTGCTTCACCATCGACTGACCTTCTACGATATATGGTAATATAAGTAATAACCCCTAATAAAGTTCTCACAGTCTATGCCATGTAGCTCTATCAATTAAAAAATTCTTATCAAAGTTACTGTATTTGTCTTATAATTTAAAATAACAACTTTACCCTTTTCAAAAAATAACTGTCTTCCTTGGACATTAGTCTTTATATGTTACATAATATCGGGGTATTCACTAGTTCTTTATTATATCCAAAAGTTAGAGAATGTTCAAACATATGATCAGTTGAATAATGTCATTTTTAACACAAACGTCAGGGATCTGAAAGAAAAAAAGTTCAGGGTGTATTAACTTTACAATGCCAAATCTATTTGAGATAAAATTGGCAGGAGTGAGTAAAATTGGCCTTTTTTTTTTCCCCCATCGTTTTGAATAATCCTGTGGAAAAAGAATTAAAGCAACAATTGGAAGTAATATCCAAGACTGCCCACTGGTGTTTTATTTTATTTTAATGTCTTGGTGAAGTCTGTGCTCATTAAAAGTAATGAACTGACTGCTCCAGAGGCTCAAGGCATCTGGACAGTCCCCAGAAAAGAATAGCAAAAGGCAGGGCAACATCGTGATCTCCTTTCTACAAGTTCTCACCAGCTTGAGGGACTAAGCTCAGATGAGCTTCAGAAATCTGGTGCAGATGGTCCATTTGGTGATATTTCATGGCCTACTGATACTAGCCCAAAGGGCTTATTCAAAAATCATCATTTAAATGAGCAGAGTCTATGGATGTGTGGTGTTCCAAATTCCAGGCGGGAAGACAGTTAGTAGGGGACACTCCTCAGGATGGGAGACACTGGAAAAAAAGATGTAAGTTAGGGAAAGAAAAAGCAACTGAAGTTCCTCTCCTGAAAAATGCTGGGGCAGACCAGGCTTCTTTGCCACTTGGCTGAGGTCTTGCAGGGGCTGTAAAAGACAATCACAATTCACATCCAGATCTCCATGGATCCATGGGAATTTGGACCAAGGCCAGAATTACAATAAAATGCATTGCTTACTATGTGTCTAGCACCGTGCTACCTTCCATTTCAGTTCAATAGAAGTACATAATATCTCTCACGAGGATCTTATAATTTGTTGGAAAGAAAACACACATATACAACCAATTAGTGGAAAAAGCATTACTATAATAACGTCCTAATTGTGCAGAACAGAAAGTAAGTGTGAAAGAAGTTAGCAAAGGCACGGATTACTATGGGCCAGAGTTAATATCCCTAAGGCCTCTTCTGCTAAAATGAGACTTGGAATTCATCCCTTCCCCATTTCATAAAGCGGCCCCCACAAAGAGATAAAGAGAGGCCACATTCCTTTAACCAAAACACCTGGAATCATCTACTTCCCCTACCCTCACCATGATTACAATTGACTCCTGTTAAAGTCTTAGTTTATACTCTTTTTCTTCCTGTGAATGTTACCAATTAAGCCTTGTCGTGAAGGCCATCATATTATGACACAGATGCTTATCATCAAGAAGTCCGAATCAGGCAAAGACCAAAATTATAAACACCTACTGGGTGCCAGGTATCTGTAAGAATTTTTGGGAAGTATTGCAGGGAACTCCATGGTGTCTAAGATCTAATCTCTGCCTGCAAAGAGATTAAAATGCAGACAGGAAAATAAGTCAAGGAGGCAAATGTTGGCAATACAATGTAAGCCATATAACTATAAATCCAGTGCCATTAACATGATGATTATTACATTAATAGTAATTTCTCCAAATAGCTAAGCATAGACTGTGTGTCCAGCACCATGTTCTGCGCCATACAGGTATCAGTGCTTTCAATCCCCACAGCTCCTCGGTGACTGAGATAACTGAAATAACTTAGGCACTATCCCTACTTTACAGATGAGGACCTTGAGGCTCAACAAAAGTGACTTCCCCAGTACTGCACACAGGACATGTGAACTGGGCAATCACACAAGAACCCACACTCAGAAAGGCCCTGCACTTGGTTGAATGCCCTCCTGTATTGAAATCCTTAGTAATTTTATCTTTGAATTTGTATTTCGGAAGTGAAATCTGATGGGACAATAGAGCACACACATAATCAGAGGAGATACATGCATTAACTCATACGAGTTAAATGTTCTTAAACTGTTAAGCGTGGGACTACTAGCCGAAAGCTGGTGGTTCAAACACACCCCCAGATACCTCAGAAAACAGGCCTGGCAATTTGCTTCTGAAAGGTCATAGCATTTCTACTCTGCATACACGGGGTTGCCATACGTCAGAATCAACTTGACTGCAACTAACAACAACATACTTGCATTTAAAACTGGCATTGCATGATATAAAGATTAACGGTAAAATTCATGCTAAATAATATAAAATTTTAATTTTTTTTACTTGGAATGACATGAAATGACCAATAAAAAACACCAGGAGAACTTGCAAAAGAGAGATGCTGAAGAAAGGAAGAAAATTATAGTTTAGTACAATTAACAGCACTTTCTTGTTCTTCTTTTAACAAGGGGCCTCACATTTTTGTTGTGCATTGGGTCCTACGTATTATGTAGTAGGCCCTGACCATATACCTAGTAAATGACTCCAAACCTGCATGAGATCTTAAGCACCTTGCAGGTACAGGGATTAGTGTAACCACTACTAGCTTAAAAATGAAGTGTGGAGGGCCTTAGGAAAGAAAAAGTGGGAAAAGAAGCAGTAGTGTGCTAGAGCTGGCTTAGTCAGCTCCAATCAGCTTGAGAGAGCCAATTTTTAGGAATTTTGCAAGCCAATTGTTAAACACAGCCATTTCTAAAAATCAAATTGTATAAAGTTATAATTAAATAAGTTATATTAAAGACAATGGTAACAAATACTTAAAACTCATTGCTTCCTCATTGTCTTTGGGCTCTTGAGGTTGTATCTATTGTATCTGCATGTTGGCAATACTTTGTAATGGAGGGCTACTGCCCATCTCTTCTCAATTCTGCATTCAGTGACCTCGCATTGGTAGGCTGAAATTGGCCATAGTGGAAGTACTTACAACATGGAAATCAAATGATACAAAGCCAGGCTTCTCCTCCACCTCTACAGAACCAGTTGTTAAACATTTACCAGCACACCTCTGAGAAGAGGCACCTGCAATCTGTACTAAGACTAGATATTGGGTACCAAAAACCAAACCCAGTGCCGTCGAGTCGATTCTGACTCATAGCGACCCTATAGGACAGAGTAGAACTGCCCCATAGAGTTTCCAAGGAGCACCTGGTGGATTCGAACTGCCGACCTCTTGGTTAGCAGCTGTAGCACTTAACCACTACGCCACCAGGGTTTCCAGATATTGGGTAGGGGGCTTTAAAAGTGGAGAAAACATAGAATTGCCATATGCAGAAATTCCACTCCTGGGTATATATCCAAAAGAATTGAAAGCAGGGACTCTAACAGATACTTGTACACCAACGTTCATGGCAGCATTATTTATAATAGCCAAAAGGTAGAAACAACTCAAGTGTCCATCAACAGATAACTGAACAAAATGTGGTATATAGGTACAATGGAATATTATTCCACCATAAAAAGACATAACGTTCTAATACATGCTACAACATGAATGAGCCTTGAAAACAGTATGGTACAGGAAATAAGCCAGACACAGGAGGACAAATATTATATAATCCCATTTATACGAAATATACAGAATAGACAAATTCATGGAGACAGAAAATGGATCTTAAAAGTAAACTGGTGGTTATCATGGGCTAAGAGGAGGGGGGAATGGGAAGTTATTGCTTAATAATTCTAGAGTTTGTGTTTGGAGGTGATAAAAAGTTTTAGAAACATAATGGTAATGGTTCCACAACACTGTGAGTGAGATTAATGTCACTGCATTTTTTTTTCTTATTATACTTAGAAATGGTTGAAATGGCAAATCTTATGTATATTTTACCACCAAAATAAAACAGTGAAGGAAATAACTTGAGCAAATATACTAAAGCAGAAAAGTTGAGGTTGGTTGTTCAGGGAAAAGCAAATATTCCAGTTGAGGAACAGCATTTGATAAGGTAAGCTGGGCCGATGTTGTAGAGGAACCGTAATGGCAGGGTAAAGATCACACACTTAATTCTGTAGGCACTGGGGAGCCACTGAGTAGTCTGAGCTTGGGAGTTTCCTGATGGAAGTGGCACTCAAGGCAGCTATCTGAGCACATAAACATTTGCGACACTTGCTGGGACTTAAGTGAGCTTTTTATGCATGTTCTTCACTATCAAAGGAAACTTCTGACTAAGCGTAAAGGCATGTCAATTCATGACCCCATCCAACTTGCTAAACACAGCTGTGGTGGAAAAATGACTTCTCAGTTAGACAGCAGCACAAGCCACAAGATCTTTCCTGAGCAAGGCCCAAAATATATCAATCCAGGAGATGCATCATCCCTCTAAGTTTCAGTCTTACTGTATATCTCTCTCTGCCATTGTGGAAAGAGTCCACTATCCCCAAATGGTCACAGAAATTGGAAAGAAATGGGATAAACAATTCCTGATGTAAATTACCTCCAAGGAAAATCTTCCTGACCTACTGGCCAGCGTGAAATACTAACCAGATCTCCATGTTCTCAATTTAGTTTTACATGTAACAGCCAAGTTTACACTGTTCTCCAAGAGCGCCAAATGAATTTAACAGAATTAACATACTAAAAAGAGCTGGAAAACCTAGACCTATCAAGATTCAGATCTGTTTGACTGAGGCCTAGACGATCCTGCAGCTCACCTGGAGTGGAGAAATGAGGCCAACCAGCTGCTAGAACTTATTTGAGGAAGGGGGATGGTTCAGTGCTCATTGCTGGCTGGGCAAGATGTGTGTTCCCTGGTGTTCACACAACTACACAAAGGGAGAGGTTTAGGAAACAATAAATGCTAACGATTTCAAGCACAATGTGTTGATGGCCTTTGTTTTGCTTTTTCAAATTGAAGGTTTCCAAATAAAATGGAGACCCCAAAGGACATTCCTCTGTCCAACTGCCATATCAGTTGATGCCAAAATAATGAGGCAGAGACCCAGGGAGCTGCTTGCAGGAAAATGCTCAACTCATAAAGTGTAAAATTAATCTCAAATACTTCCAGCTGCCAAGATAGGCTCTAAAATTGGTTACAGAAAAGCGGCGGCAGCAGCAGCAACAACAACAGAGTAGACATGAATCATGCTATGTGAACACGGAAATGTCCAATTTCTTCACCTAAACTTACTGTTGAATCTGCCTCCAAATCTCATTGTGTGGTGCATGGAAAATCACAACATCGCTGTTTAACTATTATTTACACAGGCCCAACTGTGGACCTGGCACTATGCTCAGTGCTGTTACGCTCAGACTATCATTTGGTCCTCATGACAACTGTGTAAGATAGGAATCTCTGGGCCCGTCTGCCCCCACTGCCTAAGGAGGAAATAAGAGCTTAGAGAAGTCCAAGCACACTGCCCATGGCCATGAACTAGGGCAGCGGTGCGCCGGAATTCCAACCCTGTCTTCTGATTCCCCTTTCTTCTACACTGGCCCACAGAATAATCCAGTGGATTTTTATCTTCACAATCAAAAAAAGATAATAAGGAACAACACAACTAATGTATTCTATCCAGCAGAGGCATATATGCTTTAGTTTTCTGACTGCTGGGGCTTTTAACATGAGTTTAACTTGAGCTGAAATTTCCAGGTAGATCTCTGCCCAAAGTTACAGTATAAAAATTAGTTCATAATTTGTAAAGGATGGAAAGTTAACATAGTAAGTTCTTTCTCTTAACAAAGAATTTTATTAGGTTCCGTATGCTAAATTATAGACTTTAGAAAATAGCTATTTCCTAGGCCTGCTCCTTCAGTGAAGTTATTTTTAAAATAGGGATAATTGATTTATTTTCTATAACTATCAGATTATAATGTTTTCAGTGGTCTGAGCAAGTTGATGTTCTATAATGACAATTGTCAACATTTATTAAGGGTTTCTAGAAGCCTGTACTAACCTCTTTACATGAGTTATTTCATTTAATTCTCAAAACAATTCTATGAAGTAGAGACTATTATTGTTCCCATTTTAAAAATACAACGGAATTACAGAAAGGGTCAAATAGTAAGTGGTAGAGCCAGAATTCAAACTCAAGTAATCTGACCTAAGAAATGTCACCATGAAACACTGTCGGCATTAATTTTCTGCCTCCACCTCAGTTTCATTACAGGCAATACGTGGAACAAATTCTATCAGAAGCTTCCCAACCGGAGGTTCCGCTTTACTGACCTTCCAATACCCTATACGAATTAAGATAGGTTTATTTTAATAGAAGGCCGGTATGAATGAACGAGTTAAGAAAATGGAGTTCTAATGATATGGATGAGTTTATTTATCCCCTAAGGCAGAATGCAATAGGCTGTGCTGGAACAGCCAAGGAGATAGGGCTTCTAATTCTGGCTTTGCTATCAAGCAGCTTTATGACTGTGTTCAATTTATTTCCTCTTTTCTGGGCTCTAGTTTCATCACCTTTAAAATGTAGGGGGTGGGAAATACGATCTCTAGCATCCAACATAGTTGAGTGTCTGAATCAAAAACTTTTAAATTACTTTTCGATGATTTGTCATCTTGAACTACCTATGCCAATTTAGTTTTATTCACATACATGCTTTTATTGTTGTTAGGTGCCTTCAAGTCAGTTCCAACTCAAAGTGACCCTATGTACAACAGAACGAAACACTGGCTGGTCCTGCATGTCCTCACAATCATTGCTATGCTTGAGCCCGTTGTTGCATCCACTGTGTCAATCCATCTTCTCTAGGGCCGTCCTCTTTTTTGCTGACCCTCTACTTTACCAAGCATGATGTCCTTCTCCAGGGACTGGTCACTCCTGATAACACATTCAAAGTACATGAGACGAAGCCTCGCCATCCTCGCTTCTAAGGAGCATTCTGGTTGTACTTCTTTCAAGACAGATGTGTTTGTTCTTCTGGCAGTTCAGGGCATATTCAATATTCTTCACCAACACCATAATTCAAAGGCATCAATTCTTCTTTGTTCTTCCTTACTCATTATCCAGCTTTCGCCTGTATATACATAAATGCTAGGTATCTCATTTAATTTAATCTGTCCATTGACTTAGAGTTTTCATCTTTAAAACAACAGTAACAATATTCTTCTTTGGCTAATTAATCGGGTTATAAGAATTAAATGAGAGAAGGAAAAAGATGGACACTGAAAAGTGTTGCCAAGGATGAGGAGCAACTGGAACCCTTACACATTGCTACTGAGAATGTAAAATGGTACAGTCGCTTTGGAAAACAGTCTGACAGTCCCTCAAATTTAAACATAAAGTTACCGTATAACCCAGTAATTCCTTTCCTAGGTATATGCCCAAAAGAAATGGAAACATAAGTCTACATAAAAACTTAAACATGAATATTTATAGCAGCATTATTCATATTAGCTAAAAAAGTAGAAATGACTCAAATGCCCAACAATGGATAAATAAAAGGTAGTATATCCATATAATGGAATATTATTCAGCCATGAAAAGAAATGAAGTACATATACATGCTACAACATGGATAAACCTTGAAAACATTATGCTAAACAAAAGAAGTCAGTCACAAAATATCACGTATTACATGACTCCATTAAATGAAATGTCCAGAGCCAACAAATCCATAAACACAGTAAATAATAGATTAGTGTTTTCTTAGGGCTGGGGATGAGTGGCAGATGGAAATAAAGAGGAGTGACAGTTAATGAGCACAGGATTTCTTTTGAGATGAAAATATTCAAAATTAGATTGTGGTGATCATCGCACAACACTGTGAATAGACCAAAAAATGCTGAATGCACACTCTAAATGGGTGAATGGTATAGTATGTAAATTATCTCAAAAAAAAAAAAAACTATTAAAAAACTAAGAGAGATCTTTTGAGAGGCAGGGCCAAGATGGCGGAGTAGTCAGACACTTCCTGTGGTCCCTCTTACAACACAGACCTGAAAAAAAAACAAGTGAATCGATTATATATGAACACCTAGGAGCCCTGAACATCAAAGGCAAAGCTGAGGAATAGGACTGAGCAGCAGGGGAAGGAAGAGATGTCTCAGAAGCAGCAAGGAGTCGCCAGACCTGGCACAGCAGGAACCAGCACCCTGCAGGCCGGATCAGCTGGCGGTAGAGGTGAGGCAAGTAGTGGTGCTCAGGATGCGTTTTCCACATCAGGAGAGATGGAGAGTCTACTCAAGCCTCCAAGATCAGTGAAAAGTGGAGCTCAATTGGCAAAATATAAGTACTTGGGTCTAACCTACCAACTGGATCAAAAAACACCCCTTTGGGAAAAATCTCTCTCCGATTTACCTGCCCCCTTCCTGCTCTGCATCGGGACCCAAGACAGCTGCAGAGATTGCTGCAATTCCTGGGCTGGAAGTAGGACCTGTCACACGCCCTGAGCCAATCTCCCGGCTTTGGAGAGGAAACAAATTAACAAACAGGAAAAATATCTGCCAGCTCCCCTAAGCCAGGAACTCAGGGCAGGCACAGCTCCCTTGCCTAGGCACAGACATACAGTGCCATGGATTTTGAATGCTTCCACCCCTGCATACACATGTGTGGACCCATTTCAGCAGCATAGGCCGTCATTAACACAGTACAACAAGGTATATACCTGAAGGCTAACTTCAACTATTTCAGTTATATGGTGGAATGACAGGTTTGTGATATTTGGCACTGCTCTGCCTATTAAGCAGGATCCTCACCTACCGACATCAGGGGCTTGAGGACTACCGGCTCCACTCACACTGCCTAGCCACCTGTGACAGGGGCCCAGGAATAAGTGATGACTCCCAGTCCTTACAGCCAACTGCACTGGGTGCCCATAGTCTGGCTGCAAAACTCACCCACCTATGCCCTGAGGGGAACAGGGACACACTTTCCTCTCAGACACTCAGGGGCAGCTGTCAACACCCTGCCTTGCTCAGCACTTGACCCCTACTAAAGCCAGATACCTGTGCCTACTCCAATCACACCTGCCCATCTAGGACTGTAGGTGAGGGCCTGCACCACACACTTCGTGACTGACTACCTGGACAAAACATCTGAGCTAAATCCACACAAGAAAAGTAAATGGACTCCTGGGCTCCTATACCTAGTAACAGATATAACCACCTGGTGACTTCAAAAGTGCCAATAATCACACTAGCTCCCAGGAGCAACCCATTTGGGCATATCAAAACAAGAAGCTAAAACACAGTAACAAACATAAAATAAATATAATAACTTATTGATGGTTCAGAGACAACAGTCAATAATAAATCATGTAAAGAGGTAGACCATGATGGCTTCAGCAAGCTCCCAAAACAAAGATTCAAGAAATCTTCCAACAGAAGAGAACTTCCTGGGATTGACAGAGTTAGAATACAAGATTAATATACAGAACTCTTCAAGAGATAAGGAAGGACATCAGGCAAAATGCAGAACAAGCCAAGGAACACAGAGACAAAGCAACAGGGGAACTTAAAAAGATTATAGAAAAGCATAATGACAAATTTAACAGGCTGCAAGAATCCATAGAGAGTCAGCAAACAGAAATCCAGAAGATTAACAATAAAATCTCAGAATTAGATAACTAAATAGAAAGTCAGGGGAGCAGAACTGAGGTAACTGAAGTCAGAATTAGTGAGATAAAGCACTTGACACCAACTTCTTTGAGGAAAAATCAGATAAGAATTTTGTGGGGCTCTATCAAGTGCAAAAACCTTAAAGTGATTGGAGCACCAGAACAGGGATGGATAACAGAAAATACAGACAGAATTTGTTGAAGACTTATTCCCTGATAGGCGAGGTCAGCAGAGCTGAACTAAACCAAAAGCAAAGAAGTTTCCTGAATAAACTGAATGCTTCAAAGGCCAGCGTAGCGGGGGGGTTGGGGACCATGGTTTCAGGGGACATCTAAGTCAATTGGCATAATAAAATCTTAAAGACAACATTCTGCATCCCACTTTGGAGAGAGGCATCTGGGGTCTTAAACACCAGCAAGCGGCCATCTAAGATGCATCAATTGGTCTAAATCCACCTGGATCAAAGGAGAATGAAGAACACCAAGGACACAAGGTAATTTACAGAAAAGTCCACATAAACCAGAAACTACATCAGCCTGAAACCAGAAGAACTATATGGTGCCCGGCTACAACCAATGAGTGCCCTGACAGGAAATGCAACAGAGAACCCCTGAGGGACCACGAGGGCAGTGGGTTGCAGGCCCCAAATTCTCATAAAAGATCAGACTTAATGGTCTGACTGAGGCTAGAAGGACCCCGGTGGTCACAGCCCCCAGACCTTCTGTTGGCCCAGGACAGGAAGCATTCCTGAAGCCAACTCTTCAGACAGGGATTGGACTGGACAATGGATTGGAGAGGGATGCTGGTGAGGAGTGAGCTTCTTGGATCAGGTGGACACTTGAGACTATGTTGGCATCTCCTGCCTGGAGGGGAGATGAGAGGGTAGAGGGGGTTAGAAGCTGGTGAAATGGACACGAAAAGAGAGAGTGGAGGGAGGGAGTGGGCTGTCTCACTAGGGGGAGAGCAATTGGGAGTATGTAGCAAGGTGTATATAAGTTTTTGTGTGAGAGACTGACTTGATTGGTAAACTTTCACTTAAAGCACAATAAAAATTAAAAAAAAAAAAAACTTCCCTGATATCATGAAAGATAAGAAGGTATCTATCCAAGATGCTCATGGAGCCCCACACAAAGTAGATCCTAAAAGAAAATCTCCAAGATGTATTATAACCAAACTAACCAAAACAAAAGATAAGGAGAGAATTTTAAGAGAGGCTAGGGATAAACAAAAAGTCATCTACAAAGGTGAGTCAATAAGACTAAGCTCAGACTACTCAGCAGAAACCATGAAGGCAAGAAGCCAATCGGATGACATACACAAATCCTTGAAAGAAAAAAACTGCCAGTCAAGAATTATGTATCCAGCAAAACTGTCTCTCAAACATGATGGCAAAATTAGGGCATTACCAGATAAACAGAAACTTAGGGAATTTGCAAAAACCAAATCAAAATTACAGGAAATACTAAAGGGAGTCCTCTGGTTAGAAAATCAGTAACATTGGATAACAACCCAAGCCAAGAACACAGAACAGAGCAACCAGATAGCAACCCAGATAGGGAAGTCACAAAAATAAAACAAAGCTAAAACACTGAAAATAGAAAAAACAGATATGTCAATATGTAAAAGACGACAATGTTAAAACAAAAAAGAAGAACTAAAAAATGTAGTCATAGATCTTTCATATGGAGAGGAAGTCAAGGTGATATAAAGAAATAAAAGATTGGATTACACTTAGAAAAATAAGGGTAAATATTAAGGTAACCTCAAAGGAAACTAACAATCCCAAACATCAAAATAAAAAACAAGAAAAACATAAAGATTCAGCAAATACAAAAGCAACAATAATGAAAAAGAGGGAAAGACAATATATAAAGAAAAATGACTTAGCACAGAAAATTAAGTGGAAAAAAGAAACTGTCAACAACATAAAAAAAGACATCAAAATGAAGCACTAAACTCGTACCTATCAATAATTACACTGAATGTAGATGGACTAAAGAAACAGAGAGTGGCAGAATGGAAAACAAAAAACACAATCCATCTATATGCTGCCTACAAGAGACACACCTTAGACTTAAAGACACAAACAAACAAAAACTCAAAAGATAGAAAAAAAAAATATCAAGCAAACAATAATCAAAATAAAGCAGGAGTGGCAACATTAATCTCTAACAAAAGAGACTTTAAAGTAAAATCCACCTCAAAGGATAAGGAAGGACAACATATAATGATTAAAGGAGGACATAACCATAATAAATATGTACACACCCAATGACAGGGCTCCAAAATAACAAAAACAAACTCTAACGGCATTGAAAAGAGAGACAGACAGCTTCACAATCATAGCAGGAGACTTCAACACACCACTTTTGGTAAGGGACATTACATCCAGAAAGAAGCTCAAAAAAGACATGGAAGATCTAAATGCCACAATCAACCAACTTGACCTCATAGGCATATACAAAATACTCCACCCAACAGCAGCCAAGTATACTTTTTTTTCCAATGCACACGGAACATTCTCTAGAACAGGCCCCATATTAGGCTATAAAGCAAGTCTTAACAGAATCCAAAGCATCAAAATATTACAAAGCATCTCTTTTGACCATAAAACCAAAGAAGTCAAAATCAATAACAGAAAAAGCAAGTAAAAAAAAAATCAAACACATGGAAACAGAACAACACCTTGCTCAAAACCTACTGGGTTATAGATTAAGGATGGAATAAAGAAATTCCCAGAAACAAATGAGAATGAAAACACATCCTACCAGAGCCTTTGGGACACAGCAAAAGCAATGCTCAGAGGTCATTTTACAGCAGTAAAAAAAAACAAAATCAAAATATTAACCCTACAATTCAAACAAATAGAGAGCAGCAAAAGAAGCCCTCAGGCACCAGAAGAAAGCAAATAATAAAAATCAGAGGAATATTAAATGAAACAGAGAATAGGAAAACAATTGAAAGAGTTAACAAGACCAAAAGCTGGTGCTTTGAAAAGATCAACAAAATCAATAAATCACTGGCCAAACTGACAAATGAAAAACAGGAGAGGAAGCAAACAACCTGAATAAGAAGTGAGTTGGGTGATATCACACAGACCCAACTGAAATTAAAAGAATTATAGTAGAATACTATGAAAAACTGTACTCTAACAAATTTGAAAACCTAGAAGAAATGGATGAATTTCTAGAAACTCACTACCTACCTAAACTAACATAAACAGAGGTAGAACAATTAAATAAACCCATAACAAAAGAAGAGATTGAAAAGGTAATTAAAAAACTCCCAACAACAAAAAAAAAGCCCTGGCCCCGACAGCTTCACTGGAGAATTCTACCAAACTTTCAGAGAAGAGTTAACAACACTGCTACTAAAGGTATTTCAGAGAATAGAATAGGATAGAATTCTCAAAAACTCATTCTATGAAGCCAGCATAACCCTGATACCAAAACCAAGTAAAGACATCACAAAAGAAGAAAATTACAGACCAATATCCCTCACGAACTTAGACACAAAAATCCACAACAAAATTCTAGCCAATAGAATTCAACAACATATCAAAAAAATAATCCACCACGACCAAGTGGGATTTATACCAGGTGTGCAGGGATGGTTCAACATTAGAAAATACATCAGTGTAATCCTTCACATAAATAAAACAAAAGGACCACATGATCTTATCAATTGATGCAGAAAAGGCATTTGACAAAGTCCAACACCCATTCATGATAAAAATTCTCAGCAAAATAGGAATCGAAAGAAAATTCTTCAACATAATAAGGGACATTTAGACAAAGCCAACAGCCAACAACATCCTAAATGGAGAGAGTCCAAAAGCATTTCCCTTGAGAACAGGAACTATCAAGGATGTCCTTTTTCACCACTCTTATTTAACATTGTGCTGGAGGTCCAACCAGAGTAATTAAAAAAATAATAATTAGGCTAGAAAAAGAAATAAAGGGCATCCAGATTGGTAGGAAGAAGTAAAAGTGTCTCTATTTGCAGATATGATCTTATACACAGAAAACCCCAAGGAATCCGTAAGAAAACTCAAACTATTAGAAAATTTTAGCAAACTATCAGGTATAGGATGAGCATACAAAAATCAGTTGGATTTCTCTACAGCAACAAAGAGAACTTTGAAGAGGAAATCACCAAATCAATACCATTTATAATAGCCCCCAAGAAGATAAAATACTTAGGAATAAATCTAATCAGAGAGGTAAAAGACCTATACAAAGAAAACTACAAGACACTACTGCAAGAAACCAAAAGAGACCTACATAAGTGGAAAAACATACTTTGCTCATGGATGGGAAGACAAAACATTGCACCCACCCATGTTCACTGCAGCACTATTCACAGTAGTAAAAATACGGAAACAATCTAGGTGCCCATCGATGGGTGAATAGATAAACAAATTATGGTATATTCACACAATGGAATACTATGCAATGATAAAGAACAGTGATGAATCCACAAAGCATCTCATAACATGGATGAATCTGGAAGGCATTATGCTGAGTGAAATTAGTCAGTCACAAAAAGGACAAATATTGTTTGAGACCACTATTATAAGAACTCAAGAAAAGTTTTAAATACAGAAGAAAACATTCTTTGATGGTTACAAAGGTGGGGAGGCAGGGAGAGGGGTATTCACTAACCAGATATAAAAAAAAAAAAAACTAGATAGTAGACAAGAATTACCTTAGGTGAAGGGAAGGACAACACACAATACAGGGTAAGTCAGTACAACTGGACTATACCAAAAACTAAAAAGTTTTCTGAATACAACCAAACATTTCAAGGGACAGAGAAGCAGGGGCAGGGGTCTGGGGACCATGGTTCCAGGAAACATCTAAGTCAACTGGCATAACAAAGTTTATTAAGAAAATGGTCTGCATCCCACTTTGGTGAGTGGCATTTGGGGTCTTAAAAGCTAGCAAGCAGCCATCTAAAATGCATCAATTGGTCCCAACCCCCCTGGAGCAAAGAAGAATGAAGAACACCAAAGACACAAGGAAAATACAAGCCTAAGAGACAGAAAGGGCCACATAAACCTGATACTCCATCAGTCTGAGACCAGAAGAACTAGATGGTGCCCAGCTACCACCAATGACCACCCTGACACAGAACACAACAGAGAATCCTTGGTGGAGCTGGGGAAAATTTTGGTGTAAAACTCAAATTCTAGTAAAAAGACCAGACTTAACAGTCTGCCTGAGGCTGGAGGGACCCCAGAAGACATGGCCCCTCACCTCTCTGTTAGCCCAAAGCTAAACCATTCCCAATGCCAACTCTTCAGACAAAGATTAGGCTATACTATGAGACATAAAACAATTTACTTGTGAAGAGTAAGCTTCTGAGCTCAACAAGTAGATACATGAGACTAAATGGGCAGCCCCTGTCTGGAGGCAAGATGAGATGACAGAGGGACAAGAACTAGTTGAATGGACACAGGAAATACAGGGTAGAAAGGAGGAGTGTGCTGTCACATTACAGGGAGAACAACTAGGGTCACATAACAATGTGTGTATAAATTTTTGTATGAGGAACTGACTTGAAACTAAGAGAGGTAAAAAGTAGTTAGAAAGTACTACATAGTACCATTCCAATGCAGGAAATACTTACATATTATAGTTCGTGTAATGTAGCTAAATTAACACAAGTAAAGTCACCTTTATTTAGGCAACAACTTTAATATATTAATGGTTATATTATAATCAGGGCTTGCGGGCATTGTGGATAGTGGAACAATCATGTGACTTTGGAGTCAATCAGCTCTAAGTATGAATACTGGGAATGCTATTTACTATCTGTACAACCTTTGCTTAGTTACTTTACCTCCCTAAGTCTTAGTTTTCTCGCCTATAAAATAATACTCAACAAAAGCTAGTGAAAAATTCCTTCTACTCGTTAGTCATGCTCGGATCATGGATATTTCTTAATACTCCCTCCAGTTTAGGCCTTATTTCAATTTGGTAACATCTGGTAAATTCTGCTTTTTCTATTAGGTTGACAATTACATTAAAGAAGGGCCCTTCTGCTGGTACTTAAAACATGCTACCAAGCACCACCTCCCAATGTGACCCAGGACAGCTGATCCTTCACTCTGTTCTCTGGCCTTCTCTCTGTGGTCACTCAATGTGACACTGCTTGTTTTGTAGCCAAATTTAATTAAGTTTCAAAGTAAAATATCATAAGACCCTGTATCAAATATCTTATTAAAAACTACATGACTTATAGTTACTGGATTCCCTTTCTCCACTCTTAGCACTTCTATTAAAATGTGCACACACAGACACACAACTTTGCCTGGGATGATTTGTTCTCTAGAAATCCTCTGAGGTTTGTTACTCATGGAGTTAGATATTGCTTGATTTTCTTTGGTGCCTTATTGAAAATAACAGAAAGTTTGGTAGTTTGAATAAGATGTGGCACTAAGACAAAAAAAATTTTTTTTTTTTAAGACAAGACAGAGGGAAAACAAAACTCATACTTAGAAAGTCCAGAAAACAGCAGCATAAAAAGAGCAATCAATGAATTCCCAATATGCTCTCAATTTTCTAGTACTAGGTACACAGTGGGTGCCGCATAAATGCTGGCTGAATTGATGTACCTCAACTGCAGTCCGCTTAAAACCCAGCACAACTCAGAGCCATTCTAAACTGGCTCTTAAATCCCAGACACTCTGAATAAGGCACTGTCAGGCTTCCAGTTTGAATGGAACCCAAGTGATGTCACATAGAAACAACAAGCCCACCTCAATATATCTGTCATCTACTTAAAAAAGAAAAAAAAAAAATTGCTCCATTTCACCTTTAGCCACAGCTGCCCAACACCAAGCTACAGATGGCTCTAATGACTGCTGAAATTAATTTATTCTTCAGATGGCAGCCCTTTGCTTAGAAACACATGCTTTCAGTCTAGGAGAGGTTTGGAAGCTGGCAAGAAACAGGGCATGCTTACCACTCAATGATGTTATTTGCGATGGTATTTGCTTCAGACTCCAACATGGCAGAGCCCTTGCAATAAGTAAGCTTACCAGGTCTAAACTTTTACTTTGGCTGAAAGGATCCAATTTATATCCAAAAGAATTGTTCTTTTACAAAAAAAACAATGAAATAAGGTTCAAGTTAAAAGAGAAAGGGCACTGAAGACAATTTAAATGTCAGTCGATTACAGAAGTGTTTGGGTAACAAGCTTATAACTACCTATGGGCTGAACATAGATAATAAATAATAACAGCTAGATATAAGAGACCCTTGGGTTTTTACTTCCAAGGCCTAGCAAAAATCTAATTAGAGCTTCTTTTGCTACCACGATATTTTGTATGTTTGGGCGAGGGACTGGATTACATTCTATTGTGCCTCGCGTGGTGCAAATGCCTAAAATTCTCCCATAATATGCATTTAGCCTAAATTCCTAAAGCAAATTCAGGATTAGAAGACATTTTTAACCTTGGTACCATTTTAGGTAGCTACTAAAACAACAGGAAAAGTGTACCCATTTGGCAAAAAAAAAAATTCAGTCATATAAGTGACTTTGTTTTCATAAAAAGAGATCTGCTACTTGGCTAAATTACCTGATGCTTCGGAACATCAAGATATGACAGTTGTGACTCTTGTAAGTGGTGATGGCTATTGTGTTCTAGAATTATAATTTTCCTTGACATCAGTTTATACTTGCCAAACACCTTGAGAATTCATATAAAGCTAGTTTTAGAAAAAAAATTATTCCCAAGCAATTTCTTTATACTATATACTGTAGGGGCCTCTTTTTTTTTTTTTTTTTTTTAATGTTCTGCCCAGAAGAATATAAAAGGTAGGCAGTGCTGGAATACAGACTTTGGCTGGGATTTTGAAAATATATACCATTGGATACATAAAAATGTTAAATGAGAAAGATAATAATTCATTTACAAGTGACACAGAGACAAATTTTGCTATTTCTACAAAGTTTGTTCACCAAACAGACATGTAACTTAATCAGCTGAAAGGAAAACTATCAGCTAGTGTAATGTGTGGCTAGTATAATGCTAAAAATACAACTGATCTCAAACCCGATTACTATTTTTACCTTTTTTCTCCCTGGCTGACCAAATTTTTACCCCTTCCCATAAAATTACCTACCTATAGCCAAGTGAAACCCCAATTTGAAAAAAATAATTAATGGCACCAAGTTGTAAAAAGGAGAATGAATGTTCTCCGGACCAAGGTTACTCATTGAACAGATCGCTATTAAAGTTGGAATCTATGGTTGGCAATGTCAGAACTCGTTTTACAAGCCCTGGAGAATGCCACAGTTATCACTCTCCAAGAACAACATCCACCAGGTCTGATCTGAATAGTTTCTAAGTTTAGAATATTTCAGGCCACATTCCTATACGCAGACATGTCAGTAATTATGTAGCCACCCACACAGCCTTGAGTGCCATCTACAATGAACAGAAATGATGGATAGATGGGCAGTTGGCTGGGCGTACTGAGAGCATTCCTTTAGCTAAGGCAGCACTGCTGAGACACATCATTTCATGTAAGCAATCAAGTATGACCCATCAAAAAAAAAAAAAAAAAAAAAGGGAGACCCCAACAGTGGTGGTGATGCTATCGATCATTTCTTTGGTTCCAGAGGTTAATATGGTGAAAGTAACATTGTCACAATAAAGTGAAAATAAAGGTTTTTTCTATGTATGTCTTCTTTTAGGACATACAGTTTTTCAGAGAGTCTATTTCTGTTGAGGAGTCCCTGGGTAGTACAAACGGTTAATATGCTTAGTGCTAACTGAAAGGCGAAGGTTTTGAGTCCACCCAGAGGCATCTCAGAAGAAAGACCTGGCAACCTACTTCCAAAAAATCAGCCACTGAAAACTCTATTCTGACACACATGGGGTCACCACGTTGGAATCAACTCCACAGCAACTGGTTTTTTTTTTTCTCTAGAACACTAGTGGTTTTTGTATGCTTTGGCTTTTTTAGATAAAATACATAGTTATACCACTACTCTCTAGTAGTGCTTTGACAAGACATGTACAGGCCTGTGCACAGAAATAACGTAAAAGGCAAGGAGTGAAGCAGCAGGCTTTATAGAGTGAAACTAGGGTTAACTGTCGATGTTCCCACAATCATAGGCTGTTGGGGCATTATAATTGGAAGGGGCCTTGCTAACATATGTTGTGCCTAATTTCTACTGTGCCATAAACTTTTCTGACAAGAGACTATTTTACTTTTCTCTGTACTGCTCCCACGGTCTGTGGTGTACAGCAGGCATTCAATGCATGTTTGTTGTACTGAAGTACATCAAAAAGGCATTATCAGCATTACAACTCAGTAGCCCAGGAGATGTCCATTAAGATAGTAATTTAAAAAAACCTATCCCTACATTCCAGGTGAACATGACCAAGGCCTGCCGATTTTAAAACTTTTTGGAGGCTCTGTTATTTACTGGATCTACCACAGTTGGTAAATAACTAGGCTCTAAATTCACACCTTCCACATGAATTGCATTACAATGAACTCCTAAGTTTGTTCAAGTCTTTACTGCTAAGTTTATGTCCCGAGTACTATGAACTCTGTGATTTAACTTTAAAATATATCAGCACAGACACGGTCATATGAAGTAAGTGTGTGAGTCACTTTAACCTGTACTCTAGAGCAAGGCTTCTCAACTTGCTTATTACTGACACTTGGGGCCAGATGATTCTTTGCTGTGGAAGACTGTCCTGGGCACTGCGGGAGGTTTAGTAGGATCCCTGGCCTCTTCCTACTAGATGCCAACGGCACCGTCCCACCCTCCAGCTGTGACAACCAAAAATTTCTCCAGGCATTGCCAAATGTTTCCAGTGGGGCAAAATTGCCCCTGGTTGAGAACCACTGCTCTAGTCAGTGAGTTCGTGGTTCAAAACAGCCATCCTAAACAGAAGCAAAGCCCATATGCTGGGGGTGGAGGGGCTGCCAGAAGTCCTTATGCTCTTCATATTTTCCAAAACACAAGAGTTTCTAATTACCATAACAACTGTCAGAAACAGGTTTTCATTGGTGAGATTAGAGATTGATAACCAGCATTTTGGATGTTAGAAAGGAACTCACTGGCAAAATTACACCCACTCCTCGCTTATCGATGTGGTTAGGTTCTAAAGACCAGGTTGTTATGCAAAAATCAGTGTTATATGAAAACAGAAGATGACATCAGATCACAAAATGGAAGTGTAAAAATAGTGTGGGGGCAGTGTCTGACCTCCTCCAAGCACACAAGGGTTAGGAGAACCAAGATCAACAGCACAAGGCTAACTCCCATGAGGTAGGGGCCAGACAAGCCTCCTCTCTCTCCCATCTTTACCAATTCTGACACCAACTGTCCCTCACACAGCATTCTCTACTTCTCTGCTGGGTTTAATAATTCATTGCAATGGCCCTACAGAACTCACAGACCATACTCACGATTATGGGGTTTATTAGGGAAGTAATAGCTACAATTCAGGCTCAGGAACAGGCAGGATAGTTATTCCATTAGAATAGCCTCTTTCTAGCTGTGCTTGAAGACACGCCTCTCCCTGGCCCTAGGCCTCTCCCCAAAGGTACTAGCTTTCTCTCTCCATGGGCCAGGAAGCCCAACACGCCATCTCGTACTGCCAGTCTCTAATGCCAGGTCTCTCCTGCTACTGCTTCTCAGTGTCTTCAGGGTTACAGCTTGCACTCTCTCTCTGTCTTCTGCTTCCAGGAGCTTCTCAGCATAAGGATCCTGGGTCCAAAGGATGTGCTCTCCTCTCCTGGCTGTTCTTCCTTGGTGGTGGTAGGAACCTCCTCTCTGCTCTGGAATTGGCTTTCTTTCAAGGCAAAACGGACCAATCCCCTTGGTGGGCCACAATTACCCTATCACACAGTTCCGCCCAATCACCTGGGTGGAAGTTGCAAGACCATGGCTAGAAAGGCCATACAAAAGTAATCAATCATACTGCAGGAGAATGGCTACATTAACTGCCAAATTACATCGTTACATAACTGCCAGATTACATCACTACATAACTGCCAAATTACATCATTACATAACTGCCAAGCCACTGAGAATCATGGCCCAGCCAAGGTGACACATAATCTTAACCACCACAGCTAGAGTTACCCTCACCTTGCACCTTGGTGTTCATTACTGCCAGACATTCGTCGTCAATGTGCGAAATAATAGGATAGTAGGTTTTTTACCATTGTGGTAAATGGAAAACATCAGATAACAAGATAGTAAGGAGTAGGTGTAATGGTATTCATATGTGGATTGGCTGAATATTCTGCACTCCTGCTCTCCTTTGCGTGGGAAAAAAAAACCCGTTGCCATGGAGTGGATTCTGACTCATAGGATATAGGAATACAGTAAGGCCCTGAAGGGATGGAGTTTAAGACTTGAGCCTAAATGATTTTGTATCCTGCCTTTGGAGCAAAAGATTTCTAGTTGCCTGAGGTCCATTATGAGGGTAAACGGATCCTGTTTGGGATTACCGTTCTATCTGCCTCAAGTGAGCCTTCCCAGGAAGGTGTTGTCCTAGTACCTAAAAGAAATAGAGGCCTTTATCTAGCCTATAGTACAGGCTGTATGAATTGTCTCATGTCTGCCTGCTTATAAATGTTTATTTAATAAATGTCTTCATGTGTGGCAAAATTTGATGTGACGCTTTCATTATAATCAGGCTACAGCATAGTAGTTCATCTTCGTCCACAGCAAGATTTTTGACGGCCACTGCTACTTACTGAAAATAATTTGAGTTGTATATGACCATATTGGCCAAGGTCGGTGTGCTGAGTGATGCAGAGACATGTGACTTAAGTGCTGCCTGCAAAGAAGTAACACCCTAGCAAGAAAAACAAATGTACAAATAATAAAAAACAACAGCAATACTTGCTATGTGTCTACTATGTGCCAGGCACAGTCCTGAGAACTCCATGCATATTATTTCTAAACTTGTCAACAACTCCTCTAGATATTTATTTTTACCGATGAAGAAACGAATGGTCAGAGAGGTTAAGCAACTTGTTCAAAGTTACACAGCAGTGTTAAGATTCAAACCAAAACTGTCTAAAACCTCCAAAGCCCAAGCATTTCCCACCACACTGTCTCTTAAGACATACACACATACACACACCCCAATTTATACTAAGCGATAAGTACTATACATATGACTACCAAACTCAGTTACTGTGAGAAAAACCTATAAACAAGCCATCCTGCATCCAACCTGACTTTCTAGGGATGAAGGGCCCACAGATTCCTTTTTTTTTTGTCCCTGTCTTAGTCATATAGCACTGCTACAATAGAAATACTACAAGTGGATGACTGTAACAAAGAGAAATTTATTCTCTCACAGTCTAGTAGGCTACAAGTCCAAATTCAGGGTGTCAGCTCCACGGGAAGGCTTTCTCTTCTCTGTCGGCTTCTGGTGGAAGGTCCTTGTCATCAATCTTCCCCTGGTCTAGGAGCTTTTCAGCACAGGAACCCCGGTCCAAAGGGAGCATACTCCTGCTCTTCTTTCTTGGGGGGTATGAAGTCCCCCATCTCTCTGCTCACTTCCCTTTCCTTTTATCTCTTGTAAGATAAAAGGTGGTGCAGGCCACACCGCAGGGAAACTCCCTTTACCCTGGATCAGGGATGTGACCTGAGCAAGGGTGTTACACCCCACCCTAATCCTCTTTAACATAATCTAATCTTGCCTCACTAGCCACAGGCAGAGATGAGGATTTATAACACATAGGAAAATTATATCACAAAATGGAGGACAACCACACAATACTAGGAATCATGGTCTAACCAAGTTGATGCATATTTGGGGGGGACAAAATTCAGTCCAAGGCAGTCCCTCTTTTAAATGAATTTGCATTTTAATACTTTTAGTTCAGAAAAGTGCTGTCCAGTTTTGCAGATTACTCCACATTGTCTTTTATCTACATCTCTGCTAGCTGCCTGGCCCTGAAGTCATCTGAGTTTGGAACTCCTGCAATAATCATAAATCTTTTACACATAAAACAACAGGGGTATGAAAAAGCTAAGATTATCTGCATCAAAGACACAAGGAAAATATTAGTCCAAGGTATGAATGGACCACATGAACCTCAGCCTGCACCACCTACATGGTACTAGTTGGTGCCCAGCTACCACCATCAACCACTCTGACAGGGATGACCATACAGAGTTCAGGGCAGAGTTGGGGGTGGGGGGGAACGTAGAAACAGAATTCAAATTCACACACACACAAAAAAGACTAGACTTACTGGTCTGACAGAGGCTGGAGGAATCTCCGAAGCTATGGCCCCTGGCCACCCTGCTAACTCAGAACAGAAACAACTCCTAAAGTCCACCTTTCAGCCAAAGATTAGACAGGTTGATAAAACAACAGTAACACACATGAGGAATGTGCTTCTTAGTTCAACCAAGTATACAAGACCAAATGGGCAACACCTGCCCCAAAGCAAAGACGAGAAGGCAGGAAGGGACTGGAAACTTGGAGGACCAGACACAGGGAACCCAGGGTATAAAGGGAAAGGGGAAGAGTGTTGACACATGGTGGGGATGCAACCAATGTCACAAAACAATTTGTGTACAATTTTTTGAATGAGAAACTAATTTGTGCTATCAACTTTCACCTAAAACACAATAAAATTAGAAAAAGAAAAGAAAAAAAAAAGCCAAATTACTAGATCAAAGCTATATTAACTGACTCTTATCCAGATTAAATTTAATTTCTTTCAAGAAGAGAATATTTACTAGGAATAGCTACCAAAAAAGTTTTTCCTATGTACTAGATAAGAATTACAGAATTACTTTAATTAAAACAAGTTCATCCTGAATATTACATGGTGCCCCATATAGGTTTACCTCTTACATGTATTAACAGTCACTAGTAATGTTCTGCTAAATACCAAGCAACTTCCATTCCCTAATATCAAAACTATGTATCTAGGTATTTGGTAAATTCATTTCCTTTGGAGAGAAATAAGCTCTAAAATCAATGAGGCTGAGAAAAATTTTGCAGTCACAGAAAAGGAATTTCAGGACTAGATTGTAAGGCATTTACTGCATCACACTCATTGATTGAGTTATATCTCTGTCTCCATTCCCTAGATTTTATGTTCTTTGAGAACAAGGACTATATCCTTACTTGCAGTTCATTACACTGTAAATATTCAATACATTCATCCGAATTTTACTGAATTGAATTTTAAAGGACCTCCAAAATCATCTAGCCCAAGCCCCTTATATTTATACATGCAATTCTAAACCAAGAAAGGTTCAGTAACTTGACCAAAATCACACAGGAGGTCAGTGTTAGCAAACTAAAACACCAAAACCGTTGCTGATGGGTTGACTCCGACTCATAGTGGCCCTACAGGACAGAGTAGAACTGCCTCATAGGGTTTCCAAGGGGTAGCTGGTGGATTCAAACTGCCAACCTTTTGGTTAGCAGCCATAGCTCTTAACCACCGTACCACCAGAGCGCCTTATTTTACATGGGGATGTTTATATTTTGAACTTACCTGGTAACAGTCAACTCAAGACAACCCTTTCAAGACCCAATTATTTTCTCCTTTGAATTTTTTGATGATACTATGCGTTAGAGTAGGGTGCTGGTAGCGCAATCATTAATTATTTGGCAGCTAACCAAGAGGTCGGCAGTTGAATCTACCAGCCGCTCCTTGGAAACTCTGTGAGGCAGTTCTACACTGTTCTATAGGGTCACTATGAGTCAGAATCGATTCGACAGCAATAGGTTTTTTTTATGCGTTAAGAGGCGGGGTTAATTCCTCACACACCCCTCCCGCCCACCTGTTTTAAGGATTTTACCTACAGTGTTTTATTAAGTATTCGCAACCTCAGGACTTAAGTAGGGCCAGAGCCTACATCCCCATTTATGAGGGAAAAAAATACAATGTGCCAAGGTCACGTGGCAGATTAAGAGGGTATTAGACTAGGACTTCTGGCCTGGGCATTTGCTCCTATAGCACATAGGATTTAAACATACCACTCCTTACCTACAAAGCATGGGCTAGGAAGCAGGAAGTGAGTGCAGTCATGTGTGCAAATAGAGGGAGTGATAGAAAAAAAAGGGAAACATAGCAAGAAAACAAACTGATATAGGGGGCACAGGTATAAGCGGGTGAGGGTGAGGAGAGCTCCTTTCATGGTTGATAACACAATTCCTAAAGGGTAGAGACCCAGACACATCTGGCCATTTTGGCCAGAGTTACTGGGATGGAGGGGTGGGGCAAAATGCGACAGGCATATAGGTCATGGGCAGGGGGAAAAATGTGAAGCAAAACCTGCCTAAGAGTTGTTCGGTGTGGTAGAAAGAGCACAGGCCTTGGACTTAACAGTTTGAGTCCCAATTTTGCTGTTTCCCTCAGACAAGTAATTTTACTTTTCTAGAAGATTCTTTTCCCCTAATGTAAAAATAACAAAGTAACACTAACTTACCACACCAAATTATTTTGTGAGAACCAATTAAAATAACGTGAGTTTTTAGTTATCTATGATATATAATATGTTAGTTATTATTATCCTAGAAGAATAAGGAACTTAACATCTTCGAATCATCTTAATTAATATCCTCAAAACTGAGGCCTACTGTTCAACTAATTTACAAGGAAAGAGTATAAAATTAGTAGCTCATCAGGAAAAAAAAAAAAAAGCCATAGCATCTATAAAAAATTTACTGAAAAACAGAGAAACCAAAATGAATTACAATGAATCTTTGGCTTATGTCCTTAACAAAAGGTATTATATAAGAGTAAAGGTGTCCAGATTATACAGGTGTAAAGGGGGCATTCAATAATCACAAAGTGAGGATCAAAGAAGTTTCAATACCAAAATATTCCATAGGAAGAACTTGTAATATTAGTATCGAATTTCAGTCAATAAAATGTGGTTATTGTATGTGATGAAGACATGGTAGAAGGCACTACCCAGCATCGAAAACTTGACTTGTGCTCAAGAAAAGACATTATCAGCTAAGAAAACGAAATATGTTTTCTTGGGTAGTGAGAGCATCTGTGAGTATTAGGTATTGTCTTGAGCAACTGGAGGTTATTAGGAGGGAAAAAAGGTTTTCCCCTGACAATTCTCCTTTTTACCTGATTGGCTACCAGGGCTGCCTCTGAGCAGGCAACCCATTTGCTGCCCAAAGAGAGAAGTTACTGCAAAGAACCCTGGGATTTTTCAGCACCTACCAAAACAACAACAATAACAATATAATAAGTTGGCTTCTAGTTTGGGTCAGGAAGGAGTAGGATCTTTGCTTTCTCCCCCAAACCTCACAATGCTGAAACAAACCTGGGCCTTAAATCCACACTTTAAAAAGTTAGCCAAGGATCTTTGGAAATGTAAAAATACAAACTGTTAAAATATTGGAAGGATTTATTCACTTTAGAGTGATTCTTAACAAGACTCCTTTTATGTTCAGAAACTCCATAAGTGCACTGAAAATAGAATTTAATTCAAACAAATTTCATCTCTTTAAGGTTTTTTTCTCAGAAGCATAACTGTGAAGCAGGTGATCAGGAGAGTCTCTGAAAGCCCGCTCCCTCGCGAACAGCATTTCCTCACCTACAGGCTTTCTCCAAGCCTGCCCCGGACTCACACACACCCATGAGGCGGCTATTTACTGCCCACTTAAATACTATGAATTTGGGAAGCTGTGGAGAGCACCTCTATTCCAAGATTGCTTCTGACTGTAAGCTGAAAATTAAATTTAGCTTAGATGATTTAGACTAAGGGAAAAAACTGCCCCAGGCTCACCTTTGGCAGGGAGTCTTAAACAATAAGGTTAAATTATGTCCCTGAATTTTGGAAAGGACAGAGGAAGCTTTGGTTGGTTTTATTCCCCAATTTCCTCGTGAAAGAGCATAAAGAAGATTAATTTCCAAAGTTAGGAAATCAGGCTTCAACCCACCATTGTGTGGTCATAAGAATTACACCCAACTACTCATTTTTTTACTCATGAGTCAGGCACTGGATTCAATCAGCGAATGAATTCATCTTTTTTCCTCTTTAATGGAGGTGACTGGCTATCTCTACTGCAGCAAAGAACTGGCAAAAATGAGTGAGTTGGATAAAGTGAACCAATGGTGTTCTTAAGGTTCACACCTAATCAACTATTTAATTTTGGCTTTGAATGTATCAACCATTTTGACCACATCTTCCCACTTTTGTCAAAGTTGTTATTCATAATATCATACAATACCTACTTTTATAAAGACCCAGTAGAATAATTCTTCTCAAATCTCAGTATTAGAAGTCAATCTGCTATTTATTGAAAACCAAGCAAACAAAAAGCAAAAAACAAACCAAAAGCAGTGTGCTCTGTTTCTCTAAAGACATTAATTATCTTGTAAATGACTGTAATTCTAACTTTGTATTAATTAGAGGGAAGTAAAATCTACAGCCCATGTCTAGCAAGCAGGGGTGGATTATTCAATAGGTAAGGTAAGCACAGTGCTTACCTTGCTAACCAGATCATCTGTAGCATACAATTTCATATGGGTTTAACCACATCAAAGATTACTAATTTCACTGGAGATTAATACATAAGTACAAGAAAACCCGTGTTTACCTTGCTTACTGGATCATCCTCCTCTGCCAGGGGCTGTAAATTTGAAGAGGCTGTGATACCGTAGGAAGTTGCTGTGGGCATGGGAGAGAGACAAATGCCAGGCCTATCTACAAGCAGAACATTTGATGTAAAAAAAAAAGGTGAAATTGTTCACCACAGATGATCTGGTAAGCAAGGTAAAGCTTACCTTGGCTATTGGATGACCTGCCCCTGCTAGCAATGTTGTTGTTGTTGTTGTTACGTGTTTTATAGAAATAACTAAAAATATTTTTTCATCCAGACGGCTTGAGGCTTGTTGAGACATATACTTTGATGATAACCTTTTTTTTCCTTCCAATATTCCTGTGTACTAATGGGCTGACTCTACTCATTAGCAGGTATATAACTTCTTGCTTGCTAATGAGTGCATAGTGGTTAAGTGCTACAGCTGCTAACCAAGAGGTCGGCAGTTCAAATCCTCCAGGCGCTCCTTGGAAACTCTACAGGGCAGTTCTACTCTGCCATATAGGGTCGCTATGAGTCGGAATCGACTCGACGGCAGTGGGTTTTGGGTGACTTCTTGCTGAAGATGTTTGATTTAAGTGGCTCAGGCCAGGCTGAGCTCAATAAAGACAGTCTCAACTCGGCTCAATTAGCATTAGCAAGCACTTGGGTCTCAGGCCAGTACAAAAAGTTGCATTTCAGGACTTTTTCTACATATCACCTCAATACTGATACAAAATACTCATTGATTATTTAGTGTATGCCCAACATTTTGGCTCAAGAAGAAGGCTCTTGTCCTTGGAATTCTAAAGGTGACACTCAGTAGAAGTCTGTTGTTGCAACCAAACTAGCATCTATTAAACAAAGGCAAGTATCACATGGTGCTGAATTCAGTGGTAAACTTCAAAGTGTTTCCTAGAAATGATTTTGATGAGATTGATAAATGAAGGCTGGAGATAGTTGTTAGGAAAGACTCATCAGAGGGTGGAGAACCTGAATTAGCTCTGTTGAGGAAGGGAAGTGGAAGATTGGAGGTGATCCAGGCAAGGTATATGCCAGTGAAGGCATAGAAGTTAAGACTGACACTGTTTTCAGAGGCCAGTGAAGAGATTCATGTGACAAAATCAGACGTTGTAAGACAGACAGTTCTGGAAAATTTAATTATGGAAGCAGTTAACGAATAGCACAAAGATGGCTACAGAGTCTGGTGTGTGGCGATTTCTAAGTCCAAGAAGGGTGCCCCCCAAAAAACGAAAACCGATTGTCATCGAGTTGATTCCAACTCATAACGACCCTGTAAGACAGAGTACAACTGCCCCATAGGGTTTCCAAGGAGCGTCTGGTGGATTCGAACTGCTGTCCTTTTTAGTTAGCAGCTGTAGCTCTTAACCACTGTACCACCAGGGCTCCCAGTCTTTCCATTTTAGGCCAGGTCCACACGGATAACTACTTTTTATAGAACGTAAAGATTTTTTGCGCAAGGTGAAGGACCAAAATATTTTAGTACAGGTCATCAATTACCAAACATTTCAGGCTCTATGTATTTCCCAGAAGAAAATAAGTGTTAATTCTTCATTTAGAATTCATGAATGTATTCAAACTAGGAGATTGAAATTTAAAACTGCCCCTTAATTTCCACCTAGTATCTGGGTTACTAACCCATCCTTATAATGGAATTCCAGTACAGCCCGGAAGCAGAAATGGCAAGGTGTATATGGCCCAAACAACAGGAGAGCTACAACCTCTGAAAGTCACTAAAGTACCAATGCTTTAAACCCTAACATTTCTGCCAAAGTGTATAGAACCTGAAATAATACAGGTTTAATAACATATAATTTCAACTGAACTGGAAATAATGTGGTTTCTAAAATAATTTCAGCAGACAAATTTAAGGCTGACTAACTCTTAAATTGAAAGAAACATTTTCTAAAATTAGTAATCAGGGGACGGAAAAGACCAGTATAATTAGAAACTCTAAAACTTACTACTAAACATAATATTATTTCAAGGATATCCTTTTTTGTCTCAATTATACAATTGTATTTCCTATTTTGAGCCATCCTTCATAGCATCTCATCTGTGTTATTAGTTAAACCTTAAAAAATAGGCCACCACGGCTTTGCGAAACAGAGCCCTTTTATATCTAAATTAGAAAAGAAGAGAGAGTTATATCAAAGTACCAATCACAATGAGATTTATGAGCACCACTGATGGATATTTTCTCCCATCAAAGGCAACACAGTAGTCAACCAAAAGGGAGGCCCTCCCTCTGCCATCACCAAGTACCTGAACATAACTTTCTCCACTTTCCTCAGTCTTGCTTTCTCAGTTCCCTAAAATGAGGACACATAGTACTTGCCCCGTTCTCTTCCAGAAAACATTAGAATTGAGGAGACTATTCTTTTTTCAAAAGCAGTGAATTCTGTGATAGAAAAATCACAACGTAGCACCAGCCTTGGCTTACTCTATCTTCTTTATCAGACCGGCTTCACTACTAGCTACCACTCCAGCTGCTGCTTCATATATTTACCCATATGTCAAGATATTGACATCAATAAGTCAATTTTCCCATGAAAAATTGTCTCAAGTTGCAGAGTGCACATCCCTCCCAACTTTGCTTGTTCAAAACCTTGATATGATATGTAACTCACCATTTAGCTTTTATCTTTAAGTAAGACTCCAAGTCTTTTCCATTCCACTTTTCAAACTGATTGGCCTGCTAATATTGATTTCAGGAATGTCAGTTATTAGCAAATGGACAAGAAAGTAACAATATGAATCAAATATAAATTATATTTGGGGGAACAAGATCACCATATTTAAATGGCTCCATAAACATTAATATCAACTTTGCTTTTCTTGCTTATTTGGAAGAACAAGCTATATTCACTGTTTTGCCAACAAGTCGTGATTATCTGGCTCTAATGAATCATGTTCTCTTTAATGTAAAATGAAAGGAAAAATAACAAACAAATGAAAAGCCTGGAACCATCTCTCAAGTCAAAAAAATTACAAGTAAATTGCTAACAAATGTTCCTAATTATTTTGACTAGACCAAGGCTTCTGATAAGAGCACCTTTCATTCCTAAAGTAAAATTACATTTGCTTTTTTGTGTTTCCCTTGGTGAAATACTGAAGTTCTTGCTCCTTTTCAGTTACTTTTAACTCTATTCCACCTTGCATCAAGTATTAATAGAGAACTTTTTTTTTTTAATGTAAGGTTACTATGACCATGCCAATCTCACCATCAGAAAAAGAAAGTGGTTCCCAGTCGCTTCCCAAATGAATAATGTAACTTAAACTCTGGCATAGTCCTAAGAATCCTAACTTTCCCTTTGACCTAGAGATTTGTAACCTGGGCCCAGAAATGGGCTTCAGGGATCTGAAAACCCCCTGAAACTGAAAGAAGCATTTTGTCTGTTTTTATGCATTTTTCTGGGGGAAAGAGCCCAAAGCTTTCAGAGTCCCATTGGAGTCTCTGACCTCAAAAGAGGTTCACTACTATAATTTTAATATTCCCCTTTCATCACCTTCATCATATTTAATGGCCCACATCCATTATTATTTCACAGTTCTGGAATTTTTGGCAAAGAAAATCTACCTGCTGCCTTGAAGCAGGAGACACGATTCCCTTCACTCAAAATGCCCTATCTTATCCCTAACAAAGCTCTCTTTGACATTCCCTCTCCATCACCTAGCCCACCAGGCCTTACTGACCCAGCTCACCCTGGTGTATCTGCTTTACCAATCTTCAGCTGCTGATAGATAGCACTGCTAACCAGCTGAGGACACAAGGTTACTCTGCTTGAGCTAATTTGGGCAAATACATTCATGCAGGGTGTTTCTGGGTTATCTCCCCCAGGTAGCTATGTTCCAAAGGACAGTTCTTAAAATAAATAACTTTAATGATAGAAATTATAAGCACCTGAAGCTGGAATAATAGGGTATTTTAAGGCAGGTCAGCCTTCCATTACCCTTTATGTCACACCATACCAGGTCTAGAACCAACTCCTATGGGATCATCTTCAGCTGTAACATGAATCCTAATAATAATCTCTTTAAATTTACACAATAGTAATTAATGTTAAAATTCAAATATAATAAGTATAATATTAAATAAATTAAGCAATTGTTTCTTTTTTACCTTTTTATTACTTCTATTTTTCTTTGGGGCAATTTACTTAACAAATGTAGCAGATGACCCAAACCATTTTAGGAACTAAGCAAAATATAAGTGATAAACAACTTTCACATCTCACGTAAAATGTTTAATCTGAGAAATTTAGAACTAATGCATGGATAGATACATCAAAATCTTAAATAAAAGCCTTTTATTTTTAAATAACCATTTTAATAATTAGCAAGTTACTTTTTTTTTTCATTTCTCTCTGGCAACTTCTCTCTTCTAAAAGAAAAAACAAACCTGCAAAGTTTCAAATGATAATCCCTCTCCATTCCTGAAGTCTATTCCATCTACTTCCTCCTGTGTTCCCACAATCTGTGGCCACCAAACGAACTTTAATAACTTACCTAACACTTTTCTAATGAGCCCTGGTGGTGCAATGGTTAAGTGCTTGGCTGTTAACCCAAAAGTTGGTGGTTCAAACCCACCAATTGCTCCAAGGAGAAAGATGTGGCAGTCTGCTTCCAAAATTACAGCCTTGGTAAACCCTATGGGGCAGTTCTTCTCTGTCCTATAGGGTTCGCTATGATTTGGAATCAACTTGACGACTATGGGTTTGGTTTTTGTGTGGGGGTGTGTGTGTATGTGCAATATTTTTCTAGAGGCCAGTGCTTACAATCCATGATTAGCAATGTGTCCACAGTGAACAACCTAAACTTATACTTGCTGATTGGTTCACAGTGCTTCAGGACACTGCGAATAACAGAATGAGCGTGCTGAGCCAGTACTTGCCATTGGTCAATCAAATCCACGTCACTGACTCTTTTTTAGTCTCCTTAAAATTAAAGTCCTGACATTCACAAAAGCTTTTCTAAAAATAACCCCTACTGTGAGATATTAAAGGAGCCCTGGTGGTGCAATGGTTAAGCACTCAGCTGCTAAGAAAAAGGCTGGCAATTTGAACCTACCCAGCTGTTCTTTGGGACAAAAACCTGGCTCTCTGCTTTTGTAAAGATTACAGCACCGAAATCCCTATGGGGCAGTTCTACTCTGTCACATGGGGTTACTGTTAGTTGAAAATGACCCAGTGGCACCTAACAACAACAATGAGATATGAAGAGGTGTGTTTGTGCGTGTTTATGTACGTTCGAAAGCAGTCAGGTGCAGAGTGAACAAATTAGAAAGAAAAAGGTATTTGGAGGAACATACATTCAAATGGACTTTTTGCTTAGATGCACATTTTCATCTTTTTTCCATGTAGGCACTCATTTTTATGGCCTATCGTTCATTTCCATGGTAATAGCCTGACTCCGTCAGTTAGGGCTGGGATAAGCCTATCAACAATCATGATGGTGGCTAACATTCATTGGGTGCTCATCATATGCCAACCACACTGCTTAAAGTGCTTTTGGTGTATTACTCACTAAATCCTCCCAGCGATCTTTTTGAGACCTGATAAACAAAACCCAAACCAAGCCACTGCTGTCAAGTCAAATTCCAACTCATAGTGACCCTGTATGAGTTGTTCCCTATGAGATCTGTTAACCATTATTATCGCTATCATACAGATGGGAAAACTGAAGTACTGAGAAGTTAGGTCATTTGGTCAAGGCCACAAAGCTGGTAAGTGGAAGGGCCCACTGGAAGTCCAAATTCAGAACTAGCTTTCTTTGTCTGTAGGCTACAACAGGTCCCCATATGAAAAAATTTACCAGCTATTTAACTTTTGTTTCTATTTATAAGAACCAGAAACTAACACATATCAAGAGTTTAAATTAGTATATTGACAATCACTACAAGGTCACTATGAGTTGGAAATGACTGAAAACAACAGGTATAGGTACTTTATCCAAAAAACAATCTCATGATGAGATATAAATCTTTTATGTTTATATGACAAGACAGTTGGGGGTGGGCTTTTCATCACCCTACCCTTTGAGTCAAGCCATCATGATCCCATGCCTTCAGAATAGAACTGTTTTCAATGGCTGATTTTTCAAAGTAAATTGCCAGGCCTTTCTTCCAAGGTACCTCTGGGTGGACTTAAACCTCCAACCTTTTGGTTAGTAGCTGAGCATTTGCACCATCCAGATACTCCAGGGTTTTTCAACAGTCTGAGTTTAATCAGGAAAACATAAACCACTTTGAGATTTACAATTAAGGAATTTTAATGCGGGGTTTAAAAGGTAAAAAACGAGCTGGGAAGCTAGCCAGGAGTGGGTAGTAGTAAGGTAACCTAGAGATTAGCAACACCAGGAAGCTACTACCACCCCTCTGGCCAGAGGGATAATGGGTAGACACAAAAGATGAGCTTGTTGGGAGGTGGTGGGGGCTGGAGCCTTGGAGGAGATGCAGCCATTACTGAGACACTGCCCAAGGCAGAGAGGGAAGAGGAGGAACTCTGATTCCTACCTTCCTGCTGTCTACTGGTCTCCTACCAGTGCCCCCGCCCTGAGCCACCACCAGCTGACAAAGAGCCTGAGAGATGCAGCCTGCACGCCCCTGGGATACAGAGGGGAGCTGGGGAGGGTAAGGAATGGCTCAGTAACTGCACAAGTTCCTACCATAGCTTTGTTACCTACATAAATAATCAAGGCAAAGTCCAAGTAGCATGCTAAGGTTTTAGGCTAAGGCTCCACTGGTTAGCAAACAATGGTGATGGTAGGTTCTACCACCTATTTCTGTAAATTAAGTTTTACTGGAGCATAGCCACACCCATTTGTTCACATATTGTTTATATCCGCACCCCAAAGCTGGACAACAAATAAGGAAGACCCAGAAGAACTGATGCCTTTAAATTATGATATTTGGTTAAGAATGTTGAGTATACCATGGATCGCCAGATGGACAAATCTGTCTTGGAAGAAGTACAGGCAAAATGCTCCTTAGAAGCAAGGACGATGAGACTCTGTCTCTGGTACTTTGGACATGTTATCAAGAGGGACCAGTCCCTGGAGAAGGACATTATGCTTGGTAGAGGGTCATCGAAAGAAAGGAAGACCCCCAACAAGATGGACTGACACAGGGGCTGCAAAAATGGGCTCAAACGTAGCAAAAACTGTGAGGATAGCACAGAACCAGGCAGTGTTTCATTGTGTTGTACAAAGGGTTGCTATGAATCAGAATTGACTCAATGGCACCTAACAACAACAACAACAACCTCATACAAAGGAGCCCTGATGGTACAATGGTTAGTTGCTGAACTGCTAACCATTAGAACAACCCATCAGTGGTTCCACAGGGGAGAAGACCTCGCGATCTGCTCCTGTAAAGATTACAGCCTAGAAAGCCCTATGGGGCAGTTCTACTCTGTCCTGCAGGGTCGCTCTGAGTTGGAATCGAATCAACTGCACACAACAACATACCTGCTATGACAGCAGAGTTGAGTAGTTGCAACAGAGCCTAGATTAAGGCCAGATATTTTCTATTTGTCCCTTTAAGAAAAGGTCTGTCAACTCCTGGAGCCAATCATGGTAATATTCTTGTTAGTGATGGGTTTAGGAGTCGATTGCTTAGGAAGGCAAAAGACCATTAGGATCAAAAGGATGGAAGAGAAATGTTGCTGGAAACAAGGGTGAGACTTGAGGGAAAATATTCCTTATTTCTAAGGAAGAAAGACCGACAGGAGTGTCCTCTTTTCTTTTCCTCTGGATATTATATTGTCTGAATGTAATAGCTGGAGCTGCAGAAGCCATCTTGCAACCATAAGGAAGGCCAGGCTGAGGGCAAGAACAATACTCCAAATATAAGGGAAGTGAGAGATGGAAAAGCTCTGATATCTGTATGTTAAAAAAATTTTCCCCACTTTAAGCCTGTATTATTTGGGTAATAATAAAAAATAAATTTAAGGGTCAAAAAGCCAAATGAGAAGCCAAGGCAAAAAAAAAAAAAAAAGCACCAAACCAAATAGCAACAGGGGTTTTTAATTACCTGAAGTCTGTGTTTTTTATGTTTGGATGCACAATCCATTCAAATTCTAACATAAAACAATTCTGGTTTGAAGTAAATTAAATTTTTCCCCGACAATAGTAAAGGGTGACGATTTCCTTTTCCATCACAACCAGAGCAATTTAAACTAACAGGCCACATTAGTTGCTGAAATATAATCACAGGTTTACCACAGAGAACATACAGCACAAGCTCACTACACTTGCAATCATTTTCTCCAAGAAATCAACAGCAACTAAAGAGACCACAGCTTGGATTTTAATCAATTTGAATTTGTGATGCATCAAATCCAAATGGATATTTAAAATCTTCAAAGTAGAAACAACTTCATTTTCCACAGAATATAATGTAGTCCACCACATATTTACATAACATATAATACACCAGCGCTAAGTTCTAGAGACACAAAAACAAAGAAGACATGATCCTTTGCCTTCAAGTAGCTTCTGTCTGGTGAGGAAGACGATAAATTATCATTGTATAGAAGGCAACATACTGTTGACGTTTGCAGAGAGTGTTATGGAAACACTGGGGAGGGGCAGATATTCTAGTAAGAATCAAAGTCCGGAGTGATAAAATATTGTAGAAATTGTAATTTACCATACAAATGTGAAGACTTTTAGAAACTATTTGGAAAATGTCCCATAAGAGGACTATAAAGCTTGCACAGAAAAATTAATTTGAATATCATTATTTAAAATACATTGGTCTACAGGCAATACTAGATTTATCATACACTGTTCTTCCTAAAAGGTCATTGTACTTGGAGATTTATCTTCATTAAGTTCTCAGTGTACAGCAGTAACAGAAGATATCTTTCAAGGCTGTCATTCCAAGGACCCAATTTCATGAATAACAAAGTCTTCCCAAGTGCAAAGAATACTCCATCCCTGTAGCTGGAGCTGGAGCTGAGCAGGGCCATCCAGAGTCCACATGGCCAAGTCAGGACCTCAGGCGAGGTAGAGTTCGCCTGTGAAACACGAACTAGATCAATACCCAACCAAGTCACCACAAAGAAGAGATCTGGGATGAATCATTTTGTTACATGTCTGACCAAGTGGAGAAGCAATTTGTTATGTGGTTATGGTCACTGACACTGTTGACAATGTTTATCATGTGGTGAGTTCTACAAACAATAAAGTTTATATGTTCACTACAAGAGAAAAGTGATAGTGGTTAAAAGGATGGGACTAATGCTACTGAATGCTAGGACCTAAGAAACCACAGGATAAGAAGAGGCCATTTGGCCCAAAGGGTTCTCACAATTAAATATGCCATTAACTTCAACTATAAACTGCTTTTCAATGTATTCTGCAATTGCCTCTTTGATAAAGAATCTCTCAAATTAACTAATGGCAGACCTGCTAGGGACAGCTGGTCCATAAATGCTACCTCACTTCCAGGTTATCTAACATCATACCCTCATCTTATTAGATCTGAGAGGTCACCCAGCTTCAGGCTTACTTATTACATTTGGCCCATTTACTAGAACTAGTTCCAGAATCTTCTCTGAGAGATATTTTCTCAAGTATTGCATAAGAAATTCAGTCCTACATTTTTTTTTTTCTGGGAAATGATCCTGCTTATGAATTTTACTTTGCTATTATCCACTCTAAATATCAAAAAATAAATAAAATCCTCCATGATCAAGGTCTAGGCCTTCATCCAAGATTCTCATCTGCTCCTCATCTATTTCTTTTCCCTCAAAACTTAATAAACTCACCTGAACATCTTTACGGAGCTTTTGATATGCCCATTGACTCTGAAGGAATAAAAATATCATTTCTCTGTACAGGGCATTACTTACCAGTGAGCAATCACTCCAACATCCTCTAGCTTACTTTACTAATTCTAGATGAGATGGATAAATGGCTCCATGGAAACAAAATGATTCCAGGAAGTTGTTCTGTGAGTTGAAAAGCCCTAAAGGGAAAATGAGGTTTCACCCTAAGAAATTACTGGGAGCTTAATCTCTGGGAGTGGGTGATTTTAGATACTTGTGGTCAGAGGCAATCATCCCTCATAGAAGTCCTCCGCCTGAGCCACCACTACCAGTCCGTGGAACCATCTGTACAGAACCCAGGCCTCCCATAAAGTCAACCCCACTGACCCGGTGGCAGTTCACTGTTTTGAAAATTCCACATTAACTGGAAATTTTCTAAAATGGCTCTGTAGCCCTGGTTTGCTGACAACCAACATTTACAAATTTGGCAAGAAACCCCTCTCGCCCCAGCTGTCTCAGATTTACTGTCCCTGGGCACAGTCTGCACTTGGCTGTTGGGGCTCTACAGGGTGAGCAGTGCCATTCCCTCTGGCAATGTGGTGTGATGGAAAGCACAGTGGATGGAAGGTAAGGAGACCAGGACCAGTCCTACTTCTGTTACTAATGAGAATGCCCTCAAATTTCCTGGACCTCAGTTTCTGTGTCTCTAAGTGCTCTTCTAGATCTGGTCAGTCAATTATTCCACAACCAGTTACTAAGCCTGGTTATGGGCTCTAGGTGTAACAAGGGATACAAAGATGAGAAAGTCACAAGCCCCATCCTCAAAGAGTTCATAGTCTAATGAATGATCCTCTGACTGTATACACAGCCAATTTGCCATCTTTTATCCTGAAAAAAGAAATACCACTGATAAATCCAAAATCAACCCCAACGTCTCATTTTAGCCAACTCTTTTAAAACTTCTTCTCCACCAATTCTGTACAAGCAAATAAGTCACAACTTTAGAATAAACAAACAAAAAAAATCATTTCTAGCTTTCTTCTCTTGTCCCACTAGGATTATTCATTTGAAAATCAGGTAAAAGAAGAAATAACAATCTTGGATAAGCCAACAATTAGATAATTAGCCAACAAAAAATTGCCTGAATTGATGTTGAAGAAAAACATACTTTATAGTGATTAAAAAAAAAAAAAACCCGCTGCTGTAGAGTTGATTCTGACTCAGAGCAACCCTACAGGACAGAGTAGAACTGCCCCACAGGGTTTCCAAGGAGTGGCTGGTGGAGTTGAACTGTTGACCTTTTGATTAGCAGTTGAGCTCTTAACCATTGCGCCACTAAAAATTCAGACTATTCTACATGTGAAGATGTAACATTGAAAACTGGTGAACGAATAATCCACAGGATAATAACAACCAATTCCTGTATGTGGCATGATGTCATTATAGAATCTTCTAAGAATCATTGCTATGTTTCTCAGCTGATTAATGTTCATCCCCTCTTTTGAAAAGCCTACTCAAAACCCACCATCCCTCTACCCGGTAGCACCCTCCCTGATCCATTTCCTTGTGCATGTCTATTTAGCCACTCCAAACTCCTTAGGAACACAGATGGTCCAAGTACTCTCGGATATTCTTCAAATGTTGCTTTGTTGAGCTTGTGTGTGATTTCTCTTCCATAAAACCAAAAACCAAACCTGTTGCCATTAAGTCCATTCTGACTCATAGTGACTCTATAAAGGACAGAGGAGAACTGCCCCATAAGATTTCCACAGTGGCAAATCTTCGTAGATGCAAACTGCCACATCTTTCTCCTGCGGAGTGACTGATGGGTTCGAACCACCAATCTTTTGGTTAGCAGGCAAGTACTTAACTACTGTGCCACCAGGGCTCCTTTTCTCTTCCATAGAAGATTTTAAATTCTTCAGAAGTAATGTCTTATCACAGCCCATGGTAAGGATGCAATCACTGCTATTTTTCTGCCTCCATTGGCTTCACGTGTTCCAAGGTCTATCAAGCTACAGTAGACATTCAGTAATACTTTAAAGAGAAGTATTTTTTTTTTTTAATCTATTACTGAGCACTGGCATCATACTTAGAAGTGAAGGAAAAAAGTTTGCTATTTTCATGAAAAACTACAGATGATTTAAGGGAGAATAATAAATACGAGTGGTACAAAGGCAAAAGGGAAGGATTATCATTTAAATTAGGAGCTTAGGAGAGAGCCTGAATATCAGGGGCAGAGCCTGAATATCAGGGGAGAGAGCCTGAATATCGGGGGGAGAGCCTGAATATCAGCAGGGAGAGCCTGAATATCTGGGGGGAGAGCCTGAATATCAGGGGGGAGAGCCTGAATATCCGGGGGGGTAGAGCCTCGATATCAATAGAAAAGGAATGTTTTGTAAAGGCCTGGAAATGATAAAAACGTAGGTTCTAATTCCCCATATAAAAAAAACAATTAATTGTGTGACCTGTATCAAATAATTTATCTGAAAAGAGGGATGCTGGTATTCACTGTTTACGAAGACCTAGGAAGCTAATGCTAAAATAAATGTGACATTTTTTGGGGAAAAAAAAAATTTCATGTAATTCTATGCTGTTATGAAAGGGCAAAAAAGGAGCCCTGGTCGTGCAGTGGTTAAGCGCTCAGCTGCTAACTGAGAGGTAGGTGGTTTGAACGTACCAGCTCCTCCACGGGCAGTTCTACCCTGTCCTTTAGGGTCACTACGAGTCAGAATCTACAGGATGGCAACAGGTTGGGTTGGGTTGGGTTTAGTATGAAAGGGCAGATAGTACCACAGTTCAGCTCAGTGCAACAAGCATTCTTTGAGGGCCTGCCATGGCCCCAGGCATTGTGCTAAAGTCTCTATTCCAAAGATGAACAAGATACGGCCTCTGCCCTCCAGGAGCTTACACTCTAGTTCCAAGTTCAACAACGACTCTCAGAACTAATCCAATCTAACAAACCTTCATCTGCTAGTTATGGTAATTAAAATAAAGGGGCCTCAAATGTGCTCACAAATGTATACTCTTGAGAAAAAGAAGATATTATTGTATGAAAACCAAGACAACAAAGCCAGCTGGTTTGTCCAAGGTCACCCAATGAGGTAAAGTGAAAGCAAGGAAAAAAGCCTAGGGTGCTTTGAGTTACAAACCAAGGTTACCTGCTTTCTGGAACCACAACAGGCCAAGCAGCTTTGTTTCTTTTTTTTTTCTTTAAACAGCTGCGAAAGTTGTGGGGTAAGGCGCCTGGTCCAAAAAAACTTATTTTTTGGCTTTGCTTAGTTTTGCAAAAATAAAAAGGGTTTCAAATAGACTTCATATTTTTGTACTTTGTTTAACCCTCCAGATATTTTCCCACTTGTCAACTATCTCATTTCGCATCTTAGTTGAAAGAACATCTTTCCCCTCTTTATCCGTTTCTCTATTATTTCTCATTTAATTCGGTAATGATATCCCTTACGTCTGTAAAGAGATAGGACTTTGTGATACAGTACATAGCAAAGATACTTAGCCAAATAAAATTGATGTCTTGATTGGAACAGCAGGCTTTAAAAATAACGTCCAAGATCTCATTGTCCAAAAATTTGCAGAGAAATCTGCATACTCTTCCCAGCTAGGGAAGAAAAATCAACACAAGCTAAAAAGTCAACATGAGCTACAGCTTGTGGAACCCCAGACAAGGGTAGTCTATTATCTCATTCCATTTTGTGTAAATGTACTATTCATCCATTCTGTGCTAAGGTAGTTAGGGAACACTGCATTCCCCAGTCTCTCTATTCTGTCTGGGATTCCACAAATGACTCACTGGACTGGGTGATGACCAGTCGGTATAATTACACTACTTACCAAAGCACAGCCAATCCATCTCATTGTGGTATGTGGTTACCGTAGTTATTATTACAACCTCCAAATAAAAGATCACGGATAGGTGGCCTTTAAATTCAGATCAGAAGTGAAGAATGCAAGCCTTTATGACCGTTTAGTGGGGTCAACCTTTATTGTGAATATTGAAGTGAATCTATTAGAATATTTATCAAAAAGTACTGAAAAAGATTTGGGATTGAGAAAACTTGATTCGGCCTACCATGTCCACCAACCAAAACTTATTGCCGTTGAGTTGATTCTGACTCATAGCAACCCAAAAGAACACAGCAGAATTGCCCCATAGGTTTTCCAAGGAGTGGCTGGTGGATTCAAAATGCTTACCTTTTGGTTGGCACATGAGCTCTTAACCACTGCACCACCTGGGCTCCACTATGTCCATACTGCCCCCATTAATGCTAGAAAAGTCTTTCTTGGCCTCGTCCCTGCTTATGTACTATTTTACCCACTCCCTGACTTCCCTTCTCATCTTGCCTCCTCCCACTATTTTCTCTAACACAGAGTGAAAGAACACACGTATCTTCCTATGGCTACATTTTCTCCTAAATACGAACAACCACTTCTACATTTAGATCACAGAGCATTATGTCTGAGGTTTGGTCAATTATCAGCAAAGTGATGGACAAAATCCTTTTCAAGGCAACCACGTATTCTTCAGTTGGGGATTCAGCCAATCAGGTAGCTATATATGTAGATTTTAGCCACAGGACTGGTTTCATTTCCCTTATCACTTGCGTCCTCTCCCCAGTAACAGAAATTGTCATGTTTTCTCTTCACCGTTCTTTCACACAGGTGCCCTGGCCACCCAGAATCTGTTAGTAGTTTCCACACATTAAGGGTCTAGCATCATTTATTACCTTTAGCACAATAAATATCTATTTATTCACTGCTTTTTATTGATTGAATTGTGTCCTCTTCAAACTACATATTGGAATCCTAACCCCTATACCTAAACTCTGAGAAAATAAATTTTTATTCTTCAAAACCACCCACATGTGGCATTTCTGTTACAGCAGCACTAAGAAACTAAGACACTGCTGATTTTGATTCTCAATTTAAGTTCTACCATCTAAGGACAGAAACCCTTGTGGTGCAGTGGTTAAGTGCTACGGCTGCTAACCAAAAGGTCAGCAGTTCAAATCAGCCAGGCGCTCCTTGGGAACTTTATGGGGGCAGTTCTACTCTGTCCTATAGGGTCGCTATGAGTCGGAATTGACTCGATGGCAGTGGTTAGTGGGTTAGTATCTAAGGATGCTATAATGTTACATGCAACGTATGTTCTGTTGCTTGTTTGTGTTCATGCAAAAGAACTCTCAAAAATCTTTTTGACCAGATATCTTGGACAGATTCAATTCAAAATCTTCTGGGTTTTAATTATTGAATTACATTTCACTGCTTAAGTACTGGGAAATAGAACAGGCTTCTGGGCACCTGGGCCCTGATTTAGGATGTATAAGAGATAAATAGATTTTGGGGGGAGGACAGCACTTGGGGTTAGACACAGTGAGTTGTAGTCTAGGACAGAATTTTCCATGTGATAAAAAGAGTTTAAAGAATCACAAAATAGGAGAAACAGCTAAAATATCATAAGTCCCAGCTATTGCTTTGTGTCAACAGAAGTCAGAAATTTCAAAATGACTAAGGATTACATTAAATTCCCAGAAGGATAACACTGACCTAATTAGATGCAAATTTGATGGCAAAACGCTATTAATGGATTTTGTCATCCATGTTACCTGTAATAAGTCACAAAGAAACCAATAAAATGTCTTCAGCTAGTATAATGAATGATGAATATTTTAACAAAAATGTAGACAGACAGACGAGTCATGCTTAGAAGAGAGAAGAATAACCAGAGGAGGGAAGATAATGAATTCTGAATGAAGAACTGGGCACTCTTAACTACGATGCCAGCAAGATTCTGTGACTTATTTCATATCTGATCAACCCTTGGCATTGTCCCATTTCTTCCTGGCTGTGAAATTACTCCTTCTCTGTAACGGCCATTTAACCTTCTTTTCTGAGTGTTCTTCTGACTTTTTAGGATCTGGAATGTGTGGCCATGATTCCTACTCTACCACTTAGTAATCAATTAGTGTCCTTCAAGACTACCATTACTCCTAATTAAATGATCTTCCTTGATTTATATCATCTTGGCTTATTTTTATAATTCATCAATATAGTAATAAAAGAAATCATTATTTTCATTTCTAGAAAGGACATTACTTAAAGTTACTAGTCTAGTTAACTATAAGCAGGAAAGTAATAAAAACAGCAGTTAAGATTTATTGAGCATTTAGTATGTGCCATGTACTGTTCTAAGTGCTTTGCCTATTTTAACTCAATTAATACTCATAACAACCTTATGAGATAAGTCCTCATATTACCCCATTTTCCAGATGAATTAACTGAGATACAGACAACAATGTGCCCAAAGACACATAGCTAGTAAGTGAGAGCCAGGACCCAGGAGCCAGGACCCAGACAGGTCCCAGAAAGGAATTTATCATTCAAAGCCAATCACTTATTTTGGATGGAAAAAGAGTGTACTGAAATTACTTATTAAAATATTTATGGAAAGTTCATCCCACCTTTTCAATATGAGAAACAGCCAAAAGAACAACCCTTCACTTTGTTAACTGAAGCACACTAACATTGACGTTTCCCTCTGCTGGCCTTCCTCGGCCAATGCCCATTTCATAGTGCCCCCACATCCCTACCACTCCTCCCACCCCAAGAAGAGAATCGCATTGGGAAGGGTATCATAAGGATCATAAAATGAATATGCCTCATGGAAGCATTAATGGGAAAAAGCTGAAGAAAGCAGAGCACTTCATACTTATTTTTCCTCTACAGACTGTGGCTTTCTGGCACTGAAAGTATCATCCCTGAAGCAAAACTGCAGGTAATAACCACAATCGTGGCACAGCGGTTAAGAGCTTGGCTGCTAACTAAAAGGTCAGCAGTTCGCATCCACTAGCCACTCCTTGGAAACCCTATGGGGCAGTTCTACTTTGTCCTATAGGGTCACTATGAGTCGGAATCAACTCGACGGCAATGGGTTTAACCACAGATCCCTTCTCTACATGGAGCTGCTGCCAAATAACTGAGAAAGACACAGGAACTTTACATTTTATAGAAAAACTAGCAAAACTCTAAAAGAACTACATAGTTAACAAATTATAGTCTAATCAATTGGCATTTACTATCAGAGGCACCTGGGGCTGGTAGAGAAAGCAATGAAGAATAAAACAGAATGAGTTTCTAAGCCTCAGTTTCCTCATCTGTAAAATGGAGATAATAATGGTTATGTAGTAGGCTCATTATGAGAATTAAATAAAATTAAAGAAGAACTAGTGAAAGTGCTTTATAAACATTAAATATTGTGTTGTTACTAGGGCAATCTAAAAATAATCTAGATTCTTAAAATCTACTAGAGCAATCTAAAAAAATTAAGGTAGCTTCCTGTATCTCAATGTAGAAAAAATTACCAAAGGAATGTTATTATATTTTCAATTGGATTATCTAAATGAAGACCTTTGAAAGTTCTGGGGAAAAACTGAAGTTGGAAGAAAACTATTCCTGGCCCCACAAAAGTCTTTACATATTTGTAAAGAAGTCTTTGAGTTTTATATCCATTACATAGTCACTGTTGTCATTCTATCCACTATAAAGAAAACAGATATTATTGTTCCTATTTTTTAAAAAAGGAAACTAAGTCAGGGAGTAAGTGGAAAAGCAAAAAATAAACCCCAAATCCACATCTCCTACTTTTTTACATTCCCCAGGCTGCTTAAAACAATGGTTTCTTCATTTTCATGAGGCTTGTTTTTTGTTTTATCTCGACCTAGTTTTTCTGATAATGATGTCTGCCTCTAGTTAAACAAAGTTAAAGTCATGTTTTTTAAGTATTTTAGGTTTTTACACTATTCTATTTGCCAAAGCAGAATAGCCTGATTTATAGAATGAGTCCCATCAAACACTACACAAATTTGGATATCTTATAAATGCAGTATAATTTTAATTTAACGGAACACAAGAATTGCCATTTAAAAAGCATGAAACTAGCACGTCAAAATACTTAAAGGCATTACACCATGTATTTGTTAATCTCATTGAACAACAAGCAATAGATACACTTAGAAAATTATTTAAGTATGTTTCTACAGTAAAAATTTTCAAACATCCATATAACATAAACATTAACTCAAAATTTCAGAGAGGCCTGGCTGGGCCTACAGGGAGATCAAAATTTCAGTTTTAAGTTTAATCTCTCCATAAGTAAATTTAGCATCTTTACATTTGTATAAGGAGCCGTGGTGGCACAAGTATAAGGAGCTCTCGGCTGCTAACCAAAAGGGTGGCAGTTTGAACCCACCCAGGGGCTCTGCAGAAAGACCTGCTTCCATAAAGATTACAGCCTGGGGGCAGTTCTACTCTGTCACATGGGGTCACTATGGGTCAATAATCGACTGGACAGCATCTAACAACAACAATATTTGTAATATTTGATGGATTTCATTTTATAAATTACGCTCTTCTGCTTTGGCTAACAGAATAGCTTAAAAGCCTAAAAATACTTGAAAAACATGATTTGAACTTTGTTTACATCTGGGTGCAACAGCCCCATTGTACTAGTCGAAGCTTGCTCCAATACAGAGGAATTTGATTAATTTTATTTCAAACAAAAAGAAAAGATTAAGGGCAGTGGTAAGGGCACACCACGGCTCACAGAGACACTATAAACTTATGGTCTAGAATCACAGAATTTTTAGAACTGGGAGGGATCAGTGTAACAAGGAAATGCTTTGGAACCCATTTCGCCCGCTGCTCCAAACAATATGGCTATTTTTTTCCTTCACAAAGTCCCAAACTGAAACTGAACCTACAGGGCAAGATTCAAGCAGCCCTATGTCGGGAAGCTAATGTAGAAACTCCCTTTGCTCGTTCACTTCTGAGTATACAGGGCCAGCACAACTGGTTGCAAAGGGAAAATCTAAGCCATCACATACCTGTGTTTTGGTCTACAGGATGCCAAGCAACCAATTTGGTTTGGTTTTGTCAAATAATTGATTGGCTGTTCAACTGAACAACATAGCCTCAATCCTGTGGCCAGAGACAACTAAACACAAGGAAAGCCTGGGCACACCATTCCATTTAAGAAATCTTGGCAAATCCCAACAAAGTACAAATCCATTACTTTTTCTGCAGACTCTTCAGGCTCCCCAGGCCTGGGTTTGGCCCAAGCCTCCTATTTCACTCATCACACACAAGCACACATCCTTCTATCATCCCTCTTCACCTGGCTTTGTCCCCACAGTCCTACATCCTCAAAAACACAAAATGGGTTTGTGGTTGATCTACTCACTCAGCCTTCCTTTAACTATTTCCTGACAAAACAAAATTTTTAAAAAGGGGACAGGGCATGAGTTTCATGGACATTTCTTGAACCAAACCCAGACAGCCATTCGCTTCTGCAAGAAGAGCTGCCCATCCAAGACATGTCCTTTCATCCTTCCTGGGTAATCACATTCTGATTCGTTCTGAGTAGTATCTTCATTTGTGTAGAGTAGATTTTGAAGAATCCACTCGGCATCTTTAAATGTTTTTACGTAAGTATGTGCCTAAACACAGATTTTTTTTTAAAGTTTAATTAAAGGCAAGTAGAGCTCACCATCACTTTTTTGTCATTGCCAGAAATAACGTGAACTGGATGCAAACCTTCATAGTTTCAAATTGAATTACTGTAATTTTTCAAGCCAGTATATTGCAGTGATTTTTACTATCAGCCCACAGTGTTTTCAGATTAGGGTTTCTTTTAAAGTGTATACATCTATAGGAGAATATTTCTGGTTATCTAATAATGGTGGCAACTTAGAGTTATATGTACTGATACATCTAGTACCGAGCCCCAAAGGGAACTAACTGCATGACTTCACTTCCTACACTGACATGTCTTGTCAGAAACTTCGAATATTTCCTTAATCAAGGAAATGACTGCAAGGAAAGCTTCAAATACTTAAAATGCAAATGCAAAACATATCTGGAATATAAAAGACAGCCACAATTATCCAAATTTGGAATACTTTAATAATTTATTAGAATGGAAGCATTTCACAATAGGAGAGACCAGCAAGTAACTAAGCTTTATCCCAATAGTAGGTTCTTGTGTAATCAAACCAGAGTCAAGGTTTTATCTTTAGAGTTACTTTAACAATTAACCTAGTGTACCTATAAACCAAAAAAACCAGACCCACTGCCGTTGAGTCGATTCCGACTCGTAGTGACCCTATAGGACAGAGTAGAACTGCCCCATAGAGTTCCAAGGAGCACCTGGTGGATTCGAACTGCCGACCTCTTGGTTAGCAGCCATAGCACTTAACCACTATGCCACCAGGATTTCCAGTGTACCCATACCAAGGAAAAATCTTCATGTTTGAATATCATAAAGATAACAGATAGAAAAGTAAAATTAAAATGATCTTTTATATGGGAAGAATGTGCTTCAGAAAACTTCTCTTTAACATTACTTAGAAAATATTTATGCTGTACATTAGAGTTTGGTCATTCATTCGTGCAATAAGTATTTATTATGTGGCAGAGACAGCACTAGGTGCTAAGGACATACCCGTGAACCAGTCAGAGGCACTTTCTGCACTCGTGAAGTCACCTGTCTGGGCATTTACCATCAGTTCAGGTCCAAAAAACCAACCAAACCCAGTGCTGTTGAGTCAATTCTGACTCAGAGCGACCCTATAGGACATAGTACAACTGCCCCATAGAGTTTCCAAGGAGCGCCTGGCAGATATCGAACTGCTGACCCTTTGGTTAGCAGCCATAGCACTTCACCACTACACCACCAGGGTTTCCTCAGTTCAGGTCAGCAAGTATTTATTAAGCATCTGTACTAAGCCAGCACGATGCTGGATCGTTTAATGATCTAAGAAAGCTAACACAGGGCCCCTGATTTCCCTTTCTAAGTCTTGGGAATAAATGGCTCATATAAATCAGCTACTTAGAAAACACTACAAATTGACTACTCATTGCTAAAAATAAATGCTATCGAATGTGCACATTATTTCTGAACCCACTTGGTAATGAGAGATGCTGCACAAAGTTATGAGTCAAATCCAACAGAGTATCTTTTCAGGCAAATCTTTATAAACTTCAACAACACAGCAAAGAAGAAAACATTCACATTCTATTTTGTGGGTGCATTTTAAAATGATAATCTCTTTTTTCCTATTCAGAGTAAACAAAACATTTATTATTTCCTTAAATATATAAAAGGTTATTAAATACCCAGTATAGTTTTTCGTTTCATTTTGTTTTTTAAATTGAGTCATACAGAAAGTAGATACTGTGCCTGAATATTTAAACTGGCTTATGCTGAGCTCAGGAGAGAACTAACTCATTATATCAGAGCAAAAAAACAAGAAATTAAAAGCCTTGAATCTTTATCTGACAGTCTTACAAACTCTTGTGAGAGGAACATGGGAATTATCCAAAGACTTAAAAAAAAAAAAAAAAATCACTTCGGAAAAAGTAGTAGATATGTTGAAACATTATCTATTTTTTAATAATAAAATCAAAGCATTGAGGAGAGTGTTTCCAAATTAATATTTTGATTTACATAACAGACATAAAGTCAGATATGATTTTTAAAAATCATTGCACTGTTTTGCTTTAAAACCAAAGTTGTTTTCACTTGCACTTAAAATGTTCTAAAAATCTATGATGCCACTTAAAGAGAAAGCCCTGACAAGTGATGCAGACCCATCATGGGCACAGAAGACAGTTTCTGAAATAAGCAAAGGCGTTAGGTATACCCAAGAAATGTTAGAAAATATCTTAGGAAAATTTAAACCTAAAGCTTCTATGGAGATATGAACATTGCCTAATGAAAGACTATCCAATAAACTCAGTTTAATCACAGCAGAACTCCTTGTAGCAAGGTTCACCATTACGCAGATTTTTACACACTTGAGAACAAATTATCTGTATGTAGACAGGGCAGGTCTACGTGCCTTACGGCTGTAGGAGACTATGAAATAAATCTACATGTGGTCAAAGTGTTAGATGACAAAGTTGACTTAAAGCAGCAACAGTCTCAAATGCCATAAGTATGTTATATAAATATATATGCACATATTTTTATTTTTATATATTACAAACTACATTTTTAGAGATTTTATTTAACTTATAACGATGTCATTTCAAATTTCAACATTACTTGGGTAATCTGAACGCTCCACATAAGCTCAAACATCCGAAAAGTATTTGTAAAGTACACTCATGTATTATATGGTAAAGACCAAGGTATAGGAACTGACCTCATGAACCAACTAAGTGTAGATTATGGAATTTAAAAAACTCAGTGCCAACAAGCACACCTAGCACACCCAGATCTTAGTTTCTATGCCTATTCACCAATAAAGGAAACCAGGATTCCATAGAGAAATGGCTACGGAATGCTAGGACGAGGGCAGGAAATGTACATGATGAGCCAGGAGCATCTTACAGCGCCAGAAAGTAAGGACGTGGTCAAAAACCAAACAAAAAAAACTTCAGTGCCTTCATTGCCTTCAGCGGATATCTCAATCATGTGTTTGCATATCCTGGCTATGAATCTGCAGAGACACAGGCTAGTTCTTTCAAAAGCCTTTTATTTTCTTCTCCTAGTGAAGTTTTTAGTGAAGAGTTTTTCCATGGCAGCACTACGGACATTTCGGGACAGATAATTCTTTGTTGTGGGGGGCTGTTCTGTGCATTGTAGGATGTTTAGCAGCATCCCTGGCCTCTACCCACTCTAGATGCCCGTAGTGACAACCAAAAATGTCTCCAGATATTACCAAATATCTTGGGGGTTGTGGCAAAATCACTTCCTATGAGAACTACTGCTCTAGGGAAACTTCCAGAAGGCAGAACTAAATAAAACTTGACAGTGATTTAAAAAAAATAAAAGTGATGGAATAATGCTTGGAAATTCTGGCTGGTATGAAGAGTCAATATGGGGGGGGGCAGAGGATCTCAGGGGAAAAGTGTGGTTTTGTCTTCCTGATCTTTCCCCCTCAGCAATCATCAATAAGGTCTTTTTAATGACCATTTTAACACTGTACTCCTGGTCTCCTAACTTCATTCCCGCTGCTGTTTACAAGACTCATGACAGAAAAGAGAAAAGCTTTGGTGCTTAACATGCTTCACAAAAGCGATCTTTCAAAGACACTGCACCGAAGAGCAATTTAATTAAAGACAGGACAACAGCCTGCCAGTTAGGCTCAGAAACACCAAATAATGAGAGTGCTACAGTTTCAGGAATCCCCTCTCTTCCCCTGCTAGCAAAAGCTGGCTGATCCCAGAACACTAAGAGAATTGACAGAATGCACGGGGGCGGGGGGGGGGTTGAAATTGAGAAACATTCACATATTCCGGTGAATCGCTCTTGAAAACATTTGCAAAGAAGTGCAAGTGTACTCCCCCTGGGCAAACACCTGTTAACAAACAGGAACATGTCATTAACAGGGGCCGGTTTCTTTTACAGCCCGTGCCAAATTCAGTGCAACTTATTTGGCTCCTGCCAGAATTAGATTTCTAATCTTGTGTTCTAGATAATTAGCTACAATCCTTAGCTTCTTGTTGCTTACTGTAGCCTGAAAGCAGAGAAGAACTTTCCACAAAGAGAAATGGGCAAAGGATAGTTTAACATAAACACTCTCTCCTAAATGATAAACTAATTCCACAAAGTCTTAAATTAGACTAAATCTGTAAGTCTAAGTCTAAGGATAATCACTGATGTCATATACTCTCAGGAAGAAACATATGGATCAAATGAATAAACAGGCACACACACAGTGTTCTGATAGTTACATTTTTTAAGGTAAATGAAGTTTGTTTCAACTTTTGCATTTTTCTCTAATTCAGAAAATCAACTTTACAGATGTGCTCAATTCACACTTTTCTGAGCAGTTTTACATTCCTTCTTAGATAAAAAGTGACATAAACACTTGACCCAAATCCAGACATTTTCTATAGCAAGTACTATTCTTAAAAAAAAAAGAAAAAAAGGCATAGATTCATGCACAGTTTCATTCAGGCCACCAGACAATTGTCCCTTTTACAAAGCACACCTGAAGGCTCCAACTAAATTGGCTCCTGTTGACCTCAGGGGAGAACTAGCTAATTGCCTTAGAGTAGAAGACTAGAAATTAAAAGCCTGGAATCTTGTTTTGATTCTACCGCTTGCTATGTTGTTTTGACAAGTCACTTAACCTCTCTGGACTTTTATTGATCTAGAAATGGCAACTCTTTGGCAGATGATACGGTAATTTATGGCAGGAACGCTTTAAGAGTGCTGTGTTGGCTAAAAGTCATTAAATAAGAGTTAAATTGTACTTTCAAACAATAGGTAGAGATATCAGGTATTTTAAATAAAATTCTTTTCAGGCACAATTTCACTAAAGTTTTTACACAGATAAATCTTTCAGGTTTCTGGGCAAATTAATCTTGAGTTCAAAATTATCAGCTAGCTAAGGAAAACGCAAAGGACTCTATTTATCCTAAGATATTTGCTTTCTGTATATCCTATATTTTCAGTACAAAAAAAAAAAAATTTTGTCTTACTCCATCACAAGTAAGCTTCAGAGGTGTCTGATTTCATAAGGTATAGAAATGAATATGGTAACATTTCTCACTGACCAATTATAGTTGAAGTGGAAGTACTTATTAAACCAATAATGTTGACCAAGATTCCACGAGTCTTTATCCTTCGGTCCAGAGACAGTATTAAAGCCTTGCCCTCAGGACAAGCAGAAGAGAAGCTCCACAATCTGCCCCATTCCATTCCTCAAAGTGCATCAGTATTAAGAGATTAGTTTTGTGGAGGCAAAAACTCCTCTGAGAAGACATAAGCTAATTTATTTCATTCTTGACGTTACTCTTGTACCTTAGGAAAATATGTGGCCTCTTGCCAATAGCACTCAGTATTACAAGGCTAATTGCTTCTGCGACTCATTAATCAGTGTGTCCCACGGATTTTCCAGAAAGATGACCCCCTGTGTAAACAATGTCTGAAGAGGCCCACAGAAGCCAGAAAAGGAGCCAAGAGGATAAATACTAATCTCTCTCCCAAAGGACTGGCTTAAAAACCATCCTGGAGTGCACCTATGGCCCCCTCTTAGGGGTTACATACACATTCTCCACCGCGCACCATGGAGACAGGTCTAGGCCCTGCTTCCTCATCAGCCCACTTTGTTATCAGTGTGACTCCTTTGTTCTACAAACATACTCCATTGAGGAAAATCGTCTCATAATCAGAATCAGTTATAAAAAGACAATCAGTAATCCTCCTACACATGGCCTATTTTTCCTATTTGAAGATCTGAACTTTGGGATGGTGCTTCATCTTGCCACTTTTTAATCAAAAAGCTCCACATGACGCCGTGTAGGAAATGCAGGGACATTACTCAGCTCAATCCCACATCCACGGTTTTGTTTTCCATGATAGCAGTCCCAAACTTTGCGTTTTACTTGGAAAGGACACGTTTAAGGTATTTAAGATACAGAAAACAAATACTCTGGGGAGAAGGGGAAAAAAAAAATCAAGGAAAGAACTGGCTTTTATAACTTAAAAATAAAGAGCCATAAAATCCATCTAGAACAAAGCGAAAGAGAATCTTCCAATTACAACTCAAAAATGACTTTTTGTATTGAACTAATATAAATTAGTACAGGCATGTGATTAAAAGCAAGACTCTGAAGTGGAGACACGGAGACACCATCTTTTTTTTTTGGTTATCTATTTTGCCTTGCATTCATCATTACAGCAATTATTACAGCTGCCAATTTTAAAATGATGCTTCCTTAATTAAATGCATATTTTTCCTTTGACATGGAATAAATTCCAGCACCTACCATCAAATTCAGAGCCTGCAGGAAATTTGAGGCTACCTAACAGTTTAAAAGATTTAAAGTTAGAAGTTTTAAAAGCTACCACCCCAAGATATTTAGCCCCAAACCTTCTGTGTACTATAGCTAAAAATATTTGTTATTTCTATGATTAAACAAAAATTGTTTACCAAAGGACAGTGATATCACATAAACACTCACATCTTGGATTAATGGGCTGTGTGTGTGTGTGTGTGTGTGTGTGTGTGTGTGTGTGTGTGTTTGATCCCATGCTTCTGCTTTGATGGTGAAATATTCCCCAGCACGATAATTTTATTATCTCCACATATTACAAACTTTTCTATAATTACTTGTTATTAAATATATAAAAGGCAGACATATTGGCTTACTCAATGTACTAATTAAATAAATGATTTCCTCTTTAATATTGTAACAAAATATGTTGAGCCAAATAAGCAACCACTTATCACTTTTTTTTTTTTTTTTTTATCACTAGCAGCTAGCTGTTAGAACATAAAAGAGGCCAACCCAGATTTTCCAACACTCCCACGGTTCCGTTGTTGGCTTAGTCAGAGCCCCAATTCAGACATTGCCTTTTTTTTTTTCTTTTAAGTCAGCCATTGATTTTCTTTTTTTAAAGATTCACCACTGATGGTTTTCCACACTCTCTAATGCCACAGGTAGCCTATGAATTATTTCTATGAGGATAACTTGCTGAAATAAAGTTTAGAAAAAACAAGGCTAACTTATCAGACTACATTAGGTGCAGGTGGAGAGTGAAGGCAATATTTTGAAGTAGGAAAAAAAAAGCAGATATCTTGTCAAGAATTTCTTTCTGGTTTAGTAAACTGATTTTTTATATATATGTATAATACAAACAAATTGTCTGGTCAGAGGCAGATTGTCAAGTACTTACATTTTATCTGGAAAAATATGCAGGGCAGTAATGGCCCAGAATCTCTACCTTATTTCCTCAGGAACACAGTGGTCACCTGATGCCTCTGATGGCTACAGAGGCAGGGAATGCTGCAACCACCTGTGCCAGGCACCGTGCTGTGTGTCTACATGCTCCCTCCCATTACATCCATTAGCAGCTCTGAGGCACACATCACTGTCCACACTGTACAGGTGAGGAACTGATGTGTAAGCAAATGAAGTGACTTGCTCAAGATCTTCCCATTAGTGAGGGTCAAGCCAGGGAACGTCTGTGCATCTGGGTACTTAAGGACAATACAAGCAGCTAGCATTCAGTGAGTACATTGCATGTACCATTTCACTTAACCTTCACGACTAGATAAACTGGAGATTACCAAGATTATCCCTTTACAGGAGAAAAATGAGTCAGGGAAACTGCTTCAGAATTGCCCTTACACCAGGAAGATGAGCCTTTGCCCTGGGCCCTGAGCTTGGAAAGGCCAGGGTATGCCCCCACTCTGGCAGAACCCTCCCTATGGGTAGTCTATAGGCTAAGGGGATGTTCCTACTCAGAGTCTGTGCTTCCGCTCTAGGGGTACCCTGATTAGCTCAGAATTTCCTGCCCAACTGTCCCATGCCTCCTTCCAGGGCCTCTGTGGGCCTCTTCACTAAATTCCTCCCCCAGACAGCCCTCCCCAGGGCTGAGTATACTGCAGGCGTGCACATGCCTAGGCCCAACGTATGGCCAAGGGGGGCATTTTGGGTAGGCAAGACAGAACCTGGACTTATGGGCTGGCATCACTTTGCAATGTGGGATGGAGGCAGGGGCAAGCTGTGGGCACAGGGTGAAGGCCTGGGGCTGCTCTCCTTGCGCAGCCACCTTCCAGGGAAAAACTCCAAGGAGTTCAAAAATTCAAAATCAGACATGGACTTCCAAGTCATTATAATGGGGTTATTTGTCAGTATGGGAGAAATTAGCTTGACTTACAACTTAAAGGAATATTTAAACTTAAGAGTATGTGAGCCACCATTTGTATTCTTCCCTCAGGCCCTATAAATGTTAGGCTCGGGACTGCAACTAGTAAATGGCAGAGCTGAAATTTGAGAACAAGTCTGTTTGACTCTACAGAGGATAGTGTTATCCCCAACATTCACTTGCCCACAGCACAGCAGCCGTTGTGATGTAGGTGGTTTGACAGCAGCTCTAAAGGTGAGCCATGATTTGTCTAAGTCGATCATAATAATCCCATCCCCCTTGACAATGTAGTTCAGGGACTTGGCATTAGAGATTGTTTCCAAAATGACTAGGTGACCCAATCTAGGCCAGAGAAAAATGAGTAAAATTTGCTGGGGGCTTCTTGGGGTTGACTCCATCTAAGAGTAAGCCTCTAGATGCATGGGCAGCTATGGGATCCAGCAGTGCTGTAGGCATCTCACTACTACCAGCCTGAGAATGAAACAAATCATGGAGGAAGGAAAAGCCAAGCGAATCACAGCAAAGCAGAATGGAACCACTGGATAAACACAACCCTCAATCTGGACTTCCAGTTATACGAGTGCATACATTTCCTTATTGTTTAAGCCAGTCTGAGCTGAGTTTCAGTTAGGCACAATCCAAAGCATCTATAGCTAGTAGGTCTCAAAGCCCATGCTCTTGACCACTATACAATACTGCCTCCCATGCAGGGAAAGGAGGAGGGATTGAGGGGAAGCCTTTACTCTCCACTGAAGAGCCAAAAAATCTCTTAAGTCCTGCTTAAATCCACAGTAACATGTATTTAGATCCAGCCTCCCACTGTTGGCTCAGCCAAGGACCACTAAGTCTCTTCTTCTCTTTAACTCTGCTGCTGTGTGAAGGGAGTCAGAGAATCTGAATCCTCTAGAACATGGCAGCCTCTGGAAGGCATAAAGAGCATGTCTCAACTAATGGCACTGCCATTCTTTACTTAGTACTGCAGTTGAGACTTAGCCTGATTTCCAGTCCTTTAAAATCTGAGTCATATGGCACAACAGGGAATTCTAGGTAAGCTGAGGGTTCTTACAGCTAGCAGTAAAACATGAACTATATTGGAGAAAAACCTTTCTAAATTGTACTGCCAACTCCACTGCCTTCTTAAATGGAATGCACTTCATGTAATTTAATCATTCCTTGATGACTCAGAGAAGTCACCATTATGGACATCAATTACTGTATTAGGCTGTAAATTTATTCAGCTGGAAGAAATTACTGAGAAATGGAAAGCTCTTTTGATCCTATTCTCCATGGCGGGTTATAACTATTGCCCAATTGTTGCTCTTGGGTCTTTCAATTACACTATCAGTTGTTACTTCCCACTGTTGTGAGAGTGCCTTCCCATAATAACTCCTCTACCCTCATAATGTATTACATCTGTCCTCCTGGATTTTGGAGCTCCATGAAACATATAAGAATGCACTATTTTAAATAATATTTAATAATATGATTTACTGAGCAGTTAATATGTTCCATTTACGCTCAGGGTTTTTGTCCATTATCTCATTTAATACTCAAAGGGAGATAGCATAATTTCCACTAGAGAAATGAGAACACTGAGGCTCCAATAGGCTGGGTAACTTATCCAAGGTTGTTGTGTTGTTAATAGTTGTTGAGTCAATTCTGACTCATGATGACCCCATGTGTGTCACAGTAGTACTGTGCTCCATAGGGTTTTCCAAGCTGTGATCTTTCGGAAGCAGATCACCAAGCCTGTCTTCCAAGGAACCTCTGGGTGACTCTGAAAGTTTTAACCACCAATCTTTCAACTATCAGTCAAGCACTTAACCATTTATGCTACCCAGGGACCTCCTTTCTAAGGTTAGACAACTGTTAAAGGAAAAGCTCAAAGTGACAATGTATAGGGCTTTATTCCAAGAAAAATGCCAAGGCTTTGTGAACATGATTTTAACTGTTCAAAGGACCGTGGCTCTTGAGTAAGGAAAAAACAAGCTAAATTTCAGAAAGATAAAGGGTAATGTATAAGTAGAAACCTGGAAACAACCTCAATTCTACAAACTACTTTTTAAGAACGACATTTCTGTTACTAGCCAAATGTGACACAATTTGTTTCCTTAATTCCTATGGTAAACAGGACACAGGCATAAGAAGAAATGCAATCAGTCGGGTCTGCTTGTTTCACCTTAAGTATGTTTCTTTTCCAACTTATATATGGAGAAATATGTCCTGAAAATGTCTTTGCACTTGAACATAGACACATGCTGTACTCTCCAGTGATACAAATATTCTTTAAACCAGGTTTATAGCAATTTCTCAGAAATAATACAACTGGAAGACGTTCCAAGCCCTCACTGATAGTTTCCTGACTGTCACCGAGGCCTCCATCCACCCAGCCCCAATGCCTTTGCATGGCTTCTGGCCCTAGAATTCCACCTATTCTATGGCTTAACTTACGTATTTATTGATGAAGCATGCTGAGTTTCTAATTATGAACACATTTTAAGATACCAATTGTCCATAAATTGAGAACTGCCTGTAGTCAGCACCATTTTGTTGATGACCTATTGGCTATGGCTGGTGATTCATTTACCACTTCTTTACTGTCAACCTTACAAAAGTTCCAGAGGATAAACAGTGTATTATGGTTCTCCTCAAAGTCAGGAGGCTTTGCATTCAGGGTTGATACCGCTGGCTGAGCAGCAACAAAACCCAATTCTACAGTGACAACTACCACCACCAACCTCAAGCACAAGGAGTCAGGACACCTCGGTTTCTTCCTTCTCCTCCTTCCTTCCTTCTCTCATACATCCAATTAATATTTCTTGAGAGGCAGTAGAGCCAAGTAGTTAAGAACACCAGCTCAGGAGCCAGACAACTGGCATTCTGCTCAGCCAGTTAACAGCTATGTGACCTTGGACAGGTTACTTAAATTCTTTCAGCTTGAGATTATTGCTAAAATAGGGATACTACTAATAATAGAGATATCAGTAATATCCAATTTTATTCAGCAAAAGTTTTAGTGGTAAAACTAAACTTTAGTGAGAGAAAATGAGTTAGTATGTGTAAAGCATTTAGAGTAAAAAAAAATCATAGAAATCAACTATTTTTCTTATCATTGCATGCCAGGCCCAACATCAGATACCAGAGACACAGCAGTGAATGAGACTAATATGGTTCCCACCCTACGGAGCTTTCTGACTAGCAGATCTGCACCAGTTCTGTATGACCAGTTCACTGTATGACCAAACTGTCTCAGATTCCTTTTCTTTAGAAGGAAGAAAATAACCTATATTTGATGTTTTTTGTTGGTTTATTATAATAATCATTATTATAATAAAATCATTTAATATCTACTGAGTGCATGCTACATGCTAGGCATTAAGCCAATTGCCTTATACATGTTATCTCATTTAATCTTCATGACAATATCATGACATAGATATCATTATCCTCACTTTATAGCTCAGGAAATGAGAAATGGGGAGATTAAATAACTTCCAACATTCATATACAAATCTATCTGAGTCTAGAACCTAATCTGGATTCCTACCTTATGCTGCCTTCATAACTACAAATGACAGACTAGGCACAAGAACCGAAGTGGAAAATTGTCAACGCAAAGGTAATGCCCTCTGACTATATCTTAATCCGTAAAAAAAACAACCTCAGCCTACGAGGGCATGTGTATGACATCAGAAAGGCTAGGAAACAAGAGGGTGAGGGGTCTGAGCTGGGCAAAGAACTGGAGATCTGAGTAAAGCTGTGTCTGGGGTGGTTGGGAGCCAAAGAAGTAGTCTGGGCCTGGTACATACACGCATTAGAGCAAGCACCCAGTATCTGGTAAGGCAGGCAACACCACCATTGTCAGGGCAAGTAGAAGCCAGAAACCTGAGAGCCAGGAATCAGAATGATGCAAATTGAAGAAGGCAAGAGGCCTTCCACTTGCATCTCACTGGCCAGAACTGTATATGTCCACCCTAAGCTGAAATAGAGGCTAGCAAATGGAGTTTTTTTTTTTTTTTTTAACTAGGTACCATTAATACTTTTGCCCAAAAAAAAAGTTGGAGTTCTGCTAGTTAAGAGAAGGGGGTGCTAGTTAATGTGTAGACAACCTGCAGTCCCTGAACAACAGCTATCCACTTTCCTTCTTCATTAAAATCAGTTAGGATTTTTGGAAAGTCCCAGAAATATTGTATGTATGTATGCAAAAGTTATCCAAAATCACTGAAATTCTCCACTGAACACATGACAGCAACCATCTCATATCACTAACCTAGACATTCCACAGACATCAAATATTTAAGAGCTCAATGATAAATTTCTCTAAAGCAAAGGTAAGCATATGTAGCAGTAAATTATGAAAGATATTTGTGGAGAAGTCACTTTGGCAAACAATTAGATGACTATGATGGTTAAGATTGTGTGTCAGCTAAGCTGGGCCATGATTCTCAGTGTTTGTACGTGATCACTCCCATAATGGAATCTGCTGTGAGTGGCCAATCAGTTGAAGGGGTGTTTCCTTGGGGGTGTGGTCTGCATCTGAATATAAGCAGACATTCTGGCTGTTTGCTCGCTCTGGATCCTGCGGCTGCCTCCTGCTTGTCTGACCTCTGGTTTGCGGGACTTCAGTTATCAGCTTATCTGCAGATCCTGGGATTCCTCGATCTTCACAGCCTGTGAGTGGAAGCCCTGCTCTCTGACCTGCCGATCTTGGGTTCACCAGCCACTGCATCTATGTGAGTCAGAAGAAGCCTTGCAGTCTTGCCTGCGAATCTTGGGATTCATCAATTTTCACAGAGCCTGTGAGTAAGAGCCCTGCTCTCCAACCTGCTGATTTTGGGTTTGCCAGCCCTTGCAGGTACGTGAATTGAGGGAAGTCTCTATTCTGATCCATAGACTTGGGACTTTCCAGCCTCTAAAATTGCATGAGCTGTTCCTTTGATATAAATCTCCCTCTACATATATTTACACTCTTTACTGGTTTTACTTCTCTAGAGGACCCAGCCTAAGACACTAACCTTCTAACAAGCATTCAAATCTGATTTAAATTTTCCATATGCAAATTTAAGAAATGTCTGAGCACTGAAACGCAACTCAAGCTATAACTACTGAAAATGCAGATTATTGTTTGTCCTTATTTAGTGTATTAAGGATTGCAAATGCTAATTATAATGAGGTCTATCCTCTGAAATACCAAGTGTGACCAAACTATCCCTCTGAAGTCTGTTTCACTGTTCCTCTGAAGTCTGTTTCTTTGTGAGGTGCCCACCATGGACTGTGTCCCTGTAGCTTCAACACTTAATTATAGATCTCAGGCTCATGTTACAATATCAATCCGTGACCATCTGGCCTAGAAGTGAAGAAAGAAGCCTGCCGGCTAAGAATAAAGTGGAATAATTCCGGTGTGTCTTTTCTTGCACATCTTTAGCAATCTTTATTGTTCTGTTTCTTCCTCCATAATAACATGTAAGAAACACAATCCTAAAAATACTCGTATGATCAGTGGAGAGAGGCTTCTAAGGATTGATCCTTGACTTTGATAATGTGACATCCTTCTTTGCTCATCTTATAAATTCATTAGCTTCTTTCTTGCCTATGTCTGACTTTTTTTTTTTTCCTAAACTACTAAGCAATCTCCTTTTGGTAGCAGGACTTGCTACCTCGGTCTACTTAGCAGTCAACTCAGACTGAATATATTCTCCACATGTTCAGGCCTTGCCTGGATGCCAGCTGGAAGGCCTCCACCATGCTCGGCACCAGATCCAGTCTACGGACTGGTGTGCATCAGACCGAAAGATTGGAAAGGCAAGCAACCTAAGTCTTCTCACTAGTGTTGTTCACCACTTGCCCCAACAACACAAGAGGGAGAGGCTCCCCGCTAGAAAATAGGGTATCATCTTCTTGAGAAATAGGAGAAATGCATACAAGAAGGCAGAAATTAAGCCACTTTCTCATTTATTCACTTTCTTCTTTTACTGGGACAAACATTAATTGACATTGTTGTTGTTAGTTGCTCTCCAGTTGGCTTTGATTCATGGTGGCCTTATATATAACAGAATGAAACACTGCCTGATCCTGCCCCATTTCATTCATATGTTTGAGCTCATTGTTTTGACTACTGTGTTAATTCATCTCATTGAGGGTTTCCCCCAATTTTGCTGGTCCTGTACTTCACCAAACATGACATCCCTTTCTAGAGATTGGTCTTTCCTCATGACGTGTCCAATGTAAGCAACCTAAAGTCTCACCATCCTCACTTCTAAAGAACATTCTGTTTGTATTTCTTTTAAGACTGAATCATTTGTTCTTCTGGCAGTTCACTGCATATCAATATTCTTCACCAACAGCACAGTTCAAATGCATCAATTCTTCTTCTGTCTTCCTTTTTCATTGCCCAGCTTTGGAATACATATGAGGTGATTGAAAAGACCATGGCTTGGGTCAGGTGCACTTTAATCATCCAAGTGATGTCTTTGCAAATTTACCCCATGCAATACATCATCTGATTTCTTCACTGCTGCTTCCATGGGCAGTGATTGTTGATCCAAGTAGAATGAAATCACTGACAACTTCAATTTCTTCTGCATTTCTCATGATGTTGTTTATTGGTGTGGTTGTGAGGATTTTTGTTTTCTTCAAGTTCAGGCATAATCCATACTGAAGGTGTAGTCTTCGATTCAAGTCGTCTTCATTTTCAACAAGCAAAGTTGTGTCATCTGCATATCACGGGCTGTTACTGAGTCTTCCTCTAATCCTGATGCTGTGTTCTTTTTCATAAAGTCCAGCTTCTCAGGTTATTTGTTCAGCTTCATGCAAAAAAAGAAAAAAAAAAACCAAAGCGTATGAAAGCTTAAATGAAGAATGAAGGCTTTAACATTCTTTTAGCTGTGCTGTTTGTCAAATATGATCCTGGTACACAGCAACCAATACCTGATGTTTGCCTGGTTTTAGATTTGATATGATAGTTGTGACACCTAACATTGTTGGGAAAGTTCGGACTCTTTCAAGAAAATAGCCTTAATACCTCAATATACTAACCCAATAGGAACACTGTGGACTCAAAATTATACCTAAATATTAGACACAGGAACACAGAAATTTTGGTTCATACAAGTTATTCTCTTTGTTCACAAAGACTGCATTTTTTTTGGCTCTCCATTATTCACTTATAAATCATTGTGACTCTGTCACCATGATAGGTGGATCTGTGTGGTTTTAATCCCAAGTAACCATATACTAGAAGTCTCAGACTTTAGTTCTTAATATATTATTTGAAAGAATGATGATACAACTATACATAATCTGTTTAAAAGTATATTAATTTCATTTAGTATTGGTTATAATTGCTTCAGCAAAGCAGTGAGTATTTTAATCAGCAGAGAACATTCCAAGTAAATGATAACAGCACAAACTTTTTTACCTCAGTTTCTCATTCTGATCACAGGGGTCTTGCTACAAAATTTAACTTTATTCATCAACATACAAGTATTTTACTGAGTAGATACGGACCATGGTGTACAGGCATTTCTGCTATAAATGCAATGGATGTGTTACTGAAAAAACCTCACAATCTGCAAAATTGCATGGCTTGTCAGGGGGGAAAGGTTCAAACTGTCAGTCTTTTGGTTAGCTGCACAGCTCTTAACCACTGAGCCACCAGGGCTCCAACAGTAATACCAGCACACTTAAATGTCCATTGGCATTTGCACACAGCAGGCAGTCAGTCAGTGCTAAGCCCAGACTCATGCTTCCTCCTATAGAATGTATGCCTTTATGTGTACTCATTCCCACTAGGGAGTCTTTAGGTAGTGCAAACAGTTAACACTCTCCATTGTTAACCAAAGTGTTGAAGATTTGAGTCCACCCAGAGGCACCTCAGAAGAAAAGCCTAACACATCTACTCCAGAAAAATTAGCCATTGAAGAAAACCTTATGGAGCATAGTTCTACTCTGACACACATGGGATCATCATGAGGTGGGATGAACTCAACAGCAACTGGTTATTGGTCATTCCCATCAGAGACCAGTTTCATCAAAATTAAAATTTTGACCTAGGGATCTGACCTAGGGTAGAGGCTTACTCTTCTTCCTCTTCCTCTCTCCCTGACAAATCAGTCATCCCCTCCCCCCCAACACACACACACACACACACATGCTCCACTTAAAAAAAAAATAAGGAAAGATGCACCCTTGCACTCTCAACTTCCCCAGAAAGCTAAATATTGTAAGAAAGGCAGCAGTTTTGAAGCAACTACCCAGCCACTTGTTGCCCTAAAGGAAGAGCCTTCTGCAAAATTTCCAACTTTTATCTTAAAAGGCTTCATGTATTGATAAGGATTTCTCTTTAATTGTAAGAAAGTCTGCCCCTGATCATTTGAAACACAGTGTAGCAGAACGGACTGTACTGCACATCTACTCTCCACCAGGCACAGAGACAGACTCCAAAGCATGGAATGGAATTCTAGGAATAAAAAGGCAGTTAGCTTGGCCTCCCATCATGCAATGTTCTAGGCTCTAAAGATCACTAATCCTCAACGCTGGCAGGCCTCCAAGCCAGCACTCGTTTAATGCATGTGCTCTTGGAGCCAAGACATCTGTGTGTTGTAATGACATGCAAGTTACAAAGGAGTGTTTATACTCACTTTAGGATAATGTGAACATTTAGCTATTGCAAATCAGCTTTCTATAATGACTACTCCTTACTTAAGGGATTTATTATATTTCTAATTAAAGTCCTCAGCAGTGTACAACAAATTTATATGACCTGATTAAGCTGTTCATTGTGGCAACTTCAGAAGTGCTGTGATGACAAGACAGTGGTTAGACATGTTAAAAAATAGAAGAAAGTCTTAAAACATCTATACCATATTAGGTGCCCTGGTGGCACAGTGAGTAAGAGCTTGGCTGCTAATCAAAATGTTGGCAGTGTGAATCTTGTAGCCATTCCTTGGAAACCCTATGGGGCAGTTCTACTCTCTCCTATAGGGTGGTTATGAGTCAGAATTGACTCGAAAACAACGGGTTTGGTTTTTTATATCATATCAGGTGCCTGCATGGCATAAATGGTTAAGCACTTGACTATTAGCTGAAAGGTTGACAGTTCGAACCCACCAAGTGGCTCCTCAGAAGACAGGCCTGGTGAATTGCTTCTGAAAGGTCACAGCTTTGAAAATCCTATGCAGCAGTTCTATTCTGCATATATAGGGTAGCTATGAGTTTTTTTTTATGAGTTAGAATCAACTTGACAGCAACTAACAAAACAACAACAAATCATATCAAATAATGTGCTTGACTATTAACCAAAAAGTTGCCAGTTTGAGTCTACCCAGAGGCACCTCAGAAGAAAGTCCTGGCAATCTAATTCCAAAAAATCCTAACTGTGAGAAAATAAATTTGTTTGTTAAAGCCACTCATTTGACATATTTGTTATAGCAGCGCTAAGTAACTAAGACACACAAGTTTCACTCTTGTCAAAGAGAGACACTCTCAGCAGATATCTTGCTTTGATTTTGGGGTTTTCTTACTCACAAAATCAAACATTCACTTTAAAGAAATTCCTGACCAAAATTAACCCACCAATGGCTTTTCTCTCACCCAAAGTTACAAATCCCTTTTTCCCGTTCTAAGCCAGGTTTATGAAATTTGAATTTCAAAAGATACGGCTGAGCAGGGGACAGGGACCATCTTGTGACCCAATACCAGTCTGATCTCTGTAAAACGGGGAGGGCAGGGTTCAATCAATCATGTTAACATTAACCAGTGGTTGATCTTCTATATTTCTCCTTCCTCTTCTCTTTATATGCCTATTTGTACCTAGTTTCTTTGAACCATTTGCTGTTTCTGGAATCAAAATGATCTTCCTACATACAAATAGAATAATTGCTCAGAATAAACCTCATGTTCAAATTTTGTTGGGTTTTGATTATTTTTAACACCTTTTAAGAGGAAAAGTTCAAATTCTGGCCAGGGCTGCCTTAGGGGGAAAGAAGAGAAGAGTCATTATCTTTCAAACCTGAGGAGATAATGGGAAAGGTCATTTCAGAGGTCAGACAGCCAATTCAACCAGCTCATGAATTGAAACACCTCTAATTTTTTAAACTACTTCTACTTGTGGTAAGCACGGTTTGAGCTCTTTGTTTTGGTAGCTCATAAACCTCTGCTGATGACTTCTTTTCTTAGCCATTCGCTTTATTGCCTTAAACTTATCTCAACTAAAGCCACTTAAAAAAAAAAGTTATAATCCATTGTTCACACAGAAGGGGTCTGGTGCCATATGGACCCCATTTTGTCTGGATTACAGTTCAATTCTTGCTAATAGGTCTATAAACAAATGTCTCCAACATGACTCCTTACAGTCCAAACATGGAGAATCGACAAGTTATTTTCAATATAAAAAAAATAGAAAGTACATGTTTTTGTATACTATGACTTCCAAAGCAAAGTAAAATGTCAAGTTTCTTTGTAGAAATACAGATTATTTCACACGATCAGAAACTCTTATATATAGTTTTATATGGTATTAATAAAAATATGCAAAAATTGACATGATATCCTTGGGAGACACATAAATTTTAAAGCATGAAGTCTATAGGAAAGAATAGTATAGGGGTTGCCAGGGTGGGAGTAAGGAGCATAGAAGAATCCAAGCGACAAAACTAGTCCTTTGCTAGCCAAGCCTCAGAAAGAGATGAAATTGTCCATATTTCTCTTTATGAATCAGCAGACATAATGACAAGCAAGTCTCCTTTCCCATCTCTACCTTTTATCAAACCCATATCAAGAAATTCTGGTGAACCACTTAGCCTAAAGGTTTTGGTTAAAAGGCATTTGGTTTAAGACAAAGTCCATTTTTAGCAAAACTAATCCCCAATTCATAAATTCTTGATAATACTGCAGTGCTATTACAAAGCAGTCATAATTATCCCTAGAAATGAGTACTTAATCTACCCATTTACCCTTATACAAGGTGTGATGGCACAATAATGAGACTGCTCCATAAGTCAGTCATAAAAACCAACTCCCCTAACTTTTCATATATGACATATATGACGCCAAATGTGCTTTACATTTCCAGTAGACTTCCTTAGTTTTCAAAGCTATTTCATATAATTTTTTTTTCTGCCTATATTTACACGGTGTGAAAACTGGATAAGAACCAATCCATGTGAAAGCAGCTTATAATTCTAACCAGACCTGGGGTTAACTATAGAAATCTGATAATGATAAGCATCAAAGCTAACAGACAAATAGCAGTGATCCTGCCATCCTCAAAGCATACCTTTTTTGCGGGATCATAAGTCTCAAACTTGGTGTATTTACAGTGGAGCTTCCCATCATCTCTGTTGATTTGTGAGGTGATAATTACCTTTTCCTTCCCAACCAGAAGAAAGAAATAATTTGCCAGGTCAAAATAGACTTGCTTTTCATTTTAATCAATTGTAATACTTTAGCTTGCTATTAAAAAAAAAAAACTTTCGAACATTATTAATTCTCACTCCCTTCGTTTCCACTGTAAATTTAATAATTTGATGAAATATCTCTGAAGTACTTCAAATACATGCCACTGATACTTTCTTGAGAACATTTTTAGTTTGAAAGGGTTCATACTTGTATTCTGCATACAGCTTACCCACCACAAACCACAATATTCTTTTTCTAGGCTTTATATTGCAGCCTGAATTATGCAAACTGTTTTTATCTTAATCTCTTTCCTGTTCTTTGACGAACATAATACAATAATTAGTATCAAGGGCTTTTAGACCAAGAGTTCACGGATTCAAACTGTCAAGCTGGCTAAATGTGGAAATTTCTTAGAAGTATATGCCAGGGATGGTTAAAAACATCCCTACAATTTGATAGGCAACCTCTATAGGTTGAGATATTTATAGGCTATTGAAATATTTATATGTTACTGAGATATTCCTATGTTATTGAGCTAACATATAAAAGGAATACCTTTAATACATCCTAACTTTCTGAGCTCCACAAAAAATCAGTCCAAGTCCTCAAAATGGACTCTTAGGAAACAAATCAAAAAGGTAATCAGATAAAAGAAAAATCATCAAAGCATACATTAGTTCCAATTAAATGAGATAATTACCCTACAAACACTAACCTCCTGTTATAATAGAGGTATTATAAAAGCAAAAGTGGCTTTTCAGGTTTTGGGCTTCAGTAACCGGAATACTCAAGATCTTAAAAAGAATATTCTAAAGAAATAAATATAATTTATGTTGCAACATATCAAAATAAGTTTCCAAAAGCTATTATTAGAATTCTGAGTCTATGAATAGATACTTTAAGCATTATTTCCTCATCATAAGTTCTCTGAAAATCATTCTGGTGTCCTGCCTCAGTTTGTATTTTGCTCCCTCTGGGCCCTTGTACATATGGTTTCCAAGGTTTAAAAGGCCTTTCCCTTCTTCCTGCCAATCTACAATTCATCCTTTCCTCAAAACCCAGCTCAAGAACTCACCAAGTAGGGGGCATTCCTGGATTAACTCCATTCCAACTGACTTTGATGGTTCTTTCACTGTGTTCTCCAGCACAATTAAATATTTTACCTGTACTATGACAATCTATCTCTGCTTGATTACTGTTCTCATAACTAGTAATTCTTCCCATTTAAACATTTTTCTGCTTTTATTATTTTGGTTGAAATATAATTATATACAGAAAATGCAGAGATTTCAGTTCAATGAGTTTTGATAAATGTATTGTCCTATAGGGTCGCTATGAGTCAGAATCAACTCGACGGCACTGGGTTACTGGGTTGTTGTTATATATGTATAAACAACACCCTACTCAAGATATACAGCATTTCCATCACCCTACAAAATTCCCTCATTTCCTTTTCTAGTTAATCCCCTCCTCCCAAAGCAACCACTCATCTAATTTTTATCCTGGTAGTTCATATCCATTTTTTTAAGTTATAAATTATATCACCATCACATTGGTATACATCATGCCATAGGTCCATGGATGTTGCTAATGTATTTTTAATGTTCAAATTTCCTCTGCTTCTCTGGATCCCAGATTCATATCCTTCATGGTCAAGTCTGCTTGTTGATCTATGGGTCTAGCACATACATTTCAAACAATGTACTAATACAAAAGGCCATACTCTTGATTAGGTAACATAGGTAACTTGATCATTCAGAATATGACTGAACTATTCTAAATTACATAAACACTAAATCCTAACCCTTATATTTCCATGGCAAATCACTTAAATCATCTCAATCACTCCTCAACAGCATTTGGAAATAGGCAGGGGTAAGTGGTATTCTCAACTGACAGGTGAGCAAAAGATATAAAAAGTAACTGACTTGCCCAAAATCACTCTACCAACTAACTGGTGACATCAACATTACATATTTCTTCCTTTTTCTTTTGCTCATTCCACAATCCTAGGTTGCATATATACAAAGAAAGAGCTGACTTGTATTCCAAAATTCAATCTCCTTGTTTATTCTCAGAAAATTCACGTTGCCCATTTTTCCAACCTCCAGCATAGTGCTGAGCACTGTTAAAGCTCAAAGATACCGCTGTGTCCAAAGCCTTCTTGTTTCTCACTCCAGCTAGACACAAAAACACTAGACTGTCAGATTGAGATGGCTTTACTTCATGGAACTACTCTTCGAAGCCTCTTGGGTTCCTCTCAAGAGTTTAACCTACGTCATGCAATCATATGTTGATGAAATTTTCCGTATTCAAGAATTTGTCAGGCCTCTATAACATAACACAATGCTTTGGAATTCAGTAGGTTTTAGGTTCTTTAAAAATGACATTTTTGCGGAAGGATATACAGAAATTCTGGCAGCTTTCCTTGAGCATTGTCTCCATAGAACCCCCAAACTGGAACTGTGACCCATGACCCTACATGTATTACAAAGCAGCAGCCCAAACAGCACTATCCCATATTTAGTAATTTTTATGTGTTAAATGGAATACACCCCGCTGCAATCCATTTATAGATACATAACCCACTCTTTATAAAGCAAAGGCCATGAAAAAAATAGGGATGAAAGTTACTGTGTGTCAAGCTATAAGCACACTGGCACTATGTATTGATGTAGTGAAAAAAGGCCAAAATATTATTAGACATCATTAAGAAGAATATTGATGGCACCAATATAACCTCGTCTTTACAGTACTTTATAATTTACAGTGCACTTTCAAATATAGTAAATTATACAACTCTATAAGACAGGGTTTATTATTTCCATCCTTCAGTGGATGTAACTATGGCTTAGAGATACTAAAAGACTTACAAAATCACATAGCTATAAAACAGTCAGCTCTAAACTCTAACTTTTTTGCACTATACCACCAAAACCACTCTTATTTCATATCAAATTTCACCTGGTATACCATATACTATTCTAGGCAAGGACTTCATGCAAAACCTAACCACTAAGGTTGCCCTCACTTGCCTTGTCCACCTTGCAACCAGTTATGCCCTACTCTAGGTACTGGAAAAAACTAGAGAGGAAGGCGTTCCTTTATAAGTGATAAGAAAGAGGGAAAGTGGGTAGGGGCACAGCCATATGGAGATGAATGCTTCAGTTTGAAAAAGTTAAAGCTGAGAAGGAAAAATTATGAAATCATAATGGCACAGAAAAGAGAAGGGCATTTCCAAAAAAAAAAAAATATATAGGAAAGGGCATTCTTCAAAATTCAGACAAGTCCATTTGGTATAAGTAAAAAGTAATAGGAGCTCACACAGGCAGTCACTCAAAAAACCAAAACGCTCCACTCCAGAGAAACCCAAGAGAAAGTTCTGGCAAGAAACAAATGAATTTTAAAAGGGTGGAACAAATATGTGACTGACAGGGCCATGTGAGTGGCATTAAGAGAATGTATAAAAGTCCTTCCCCACTGGCCCTGGGAAGAAAACTACAGCCATGCCTAACATGTCCCTCAGACAAAATGGTTGCTTCCAGGCTTTAAGACTGGCTGGTTCATCAAGCTTGCTCAACTCTATAATTTGTAAATCATCCCAAAGCTCAAAATCTTTGTTTTCATTCTTGATGGCCTATCTACCAAAGCACTAGGAGAGTGCTCAAAACCCTGTGAGAACATACCAAATGTTATGAACTAAGGTTATAAAAGTCTTCTTCAGTAGCTTGAGTCATTGTGGCTCAATGAACTGACTGTCCCAACTGAAATAAAGAATAACAGCATATGAGAAAATTTACCTGCTTTGGGAAATGGATATCATGTTAGAAGATCTGATCCCTGACTCATCCTCCAGGCTCATCTCTAATAACCTTGCTGTCTTCCCCATCCCATTCTTGAAACTGCAGAAACGCCAAACTGTGTATAGGTCCCTGAATACAAAATGTTATTTCATAACCCCATGCCTTTCCACACACTGTACCAGTTTTCCAAAACCAGCTTAAAGGTCACCTATTCCAGGGAGCCTTCCCTGACCTTCCCACAGAGAATTCCTTCTTCTCTTTGCTTTTTCTCCCTTTTGCTTTAGTTTAACATAAAAGATAGTACAGAAAATAATACAACAAACAACTAGCATTGCCAAGTTTTAACATTACCCTGTATTTGACTCATTTTAAGAAATTAAATATCACGGATACAGCCAAAGTCTTTTCTGGGCCTCATTCCCATCACATTACCCTCTCTTCCTCTGGAGGTAACCACTATCCTGAATATAATGTTTGCATACTTTTACTATATATGTATCCCTAAACAATATGTGTGATTGCTCTGGATGCTGTTAACATCATATGTATCCATCTGCATTCTCTTTATTCAACATTGTGTTTTTACATTGTTTTTAAATGTTTACATATGTAGACCTACCTCATTTATTTTAACTGCTCTTCAAATATTGTACTAATTTGTACCCCCACAAGTAACGTATAAGAAATTATTGTTCTATACTCTTGCTAACACTTCATCCTAGCAGATCTTTTAATTTTTTCTGTTTGATATGTGTGAAATGAAATTTCATTGTGGTTTTCATCTACATGTCTTTGATTATTACTGGGGTTAAGCATCTTTTTACATTTTGGTGGGAGCACTTACTTTTCCTTTTCTGGGATTTTCTACATATATTCTTTGCCCATTTTTCTAATGAATTTGTTTTTCTTATTTATATATATTTCTTTACATATTCTTTTGTTGGTAGGATGAACTGGAAATGTCTTAATTTTGTTCATAGCTACCCTTGTTGTAAAAAGTTTTGTATTTTAATATAGTCAAATTTATTAACCTTTTCTCTTAAGGGCTGGTTGTCCTTTTTGTATCTGGTTAAGGAAATCCTTCCCTAACCTGAGTTTATAAAGATATGCCTCTCTTTTCTTATAAAAGCTGTCCCTTTCACATATAATTCACTTAGAATTTACTTTAGAATTTATGGTGTGAGGTAAGGATCCAATTGCATTCTTTTTACACATGAATAGTTTAGTTTTGTGGTAGTTTAAAAAAAACAAGAAATTAAAGCTTGCGTTGTAGCCCTTATCACAAGGTATTATAATGTGTTTGTTTACATTTTACTACCAGCAGATTAGAAATTTTAAAGAAGAAAATCTGTATCTTTTTCATTTCTATATTTCAGAACCCAACATCATGTCCAGCAAAAGATACTTACTGAATGAATTATTAGTTACAGTGTAAAAGCTATTATTAAAGATACAATGATAATGTATGAACACCACCATCTGAGAAGCTCTCATTTCTTTTATGTAGTAATTCTCAATACAATTCAATTTGTGTGTCTAGCTAAAGAATTAATGTGAAAGTCAAAAAAAATCTTCCAAGAAAATTGGGGATAAATCTGTTTGGAAGTTAGGGGACTGGCTTGTCTTGAAGCTTCCCTTGCACATCATTTTACGTTAAAAAAAACTGCAAATATGCCATCTCTCTAAATTAAAGAATTTGGAAGGGTGGATGAGGGTCATAGAAAAACTAAAGCCATCTCCCCCAAATGAACACTTGGTGCCATCTCTGGCCCGAAAGAATTCCCTAATAATTCTTCATAGTATCTCTTGCTGTAATGTGATGAATGGTGGAATCACCCTGATAATTCCGAGCATCTGCATTTTCACAGGTCAGAAATACAAGGGACCAAGAGCTCAGTGTTACAAGAGAACACACAAAATTCTCTTGGAACCAGTTTAATGACTTTTATGGAAAATATGTCTCCATAATGAACATGCATTGCTATTTTGTGAATAACATATTTATAATTATGGTTCTTGGCAAATGGGGCAAATCAGTTCCTACAGCTGCCAATATAGAATGTTGCTAACCCACAGACTAAGCTTGGTATTTAACTCACTGTCTTTTGATGCATCTGTATTAGAAGGAAAAGACAAAAACATTTTTGAAGGCAATACAATTCTGAGTGCTGCACGATGCATGCTTAATGAATTTGGTTCCTCTCAACAAAGTCCTCAGTCTAGCCCCAACCTTCCACATATTTTACACACAAGGACAAGAAAGGAACAAACCTGTATTAAGGATTTTCTATAAACAGGGTAAGAAGCCCTGATGGTGCAGTGGTTAAGTGCTCAGCTATTAACCCAAAGGTCAGTGGTTTGAACCCACCAGCCACTCCACAGACAAAAGATATGGCAATCTGCTTCCATAAAGACTACAGCCTTGGAAACCCCATGAGGCAGTTCCACCCTGTCCTATAGGGCTGCTGTGAGTCAGAATTGACTCAATGGCAATGGGTTTGGTTTGGTCTATAAGTGGGGCATTTACCTCACTATTCTATTAAATGATTACGGTAATGTCATTTCTCATAAACAAGTGAGAAAACTGGGGCTTAGAAAGGGTCAAGAACTTGACAGATGTCTCACAGCCAGTAAATGTTAGAGAGAATTTTTAAACGGCTTCAAGTCTTCTGATAATTCCAGTACTTCCTTTCGTAACAAGTCTACCAATACAGGATCTAAAGGGAAATACTCAAGTAGAAAGAGCATCAACCAAATAACCTTCCCCAAAAAGTCAGTATTTATATCATGCCCAAGTTTTAGGGTTACTTTACAATGTAATGAAAACAGTGTTCCTGCCAGCTTGGACAAAGGAACAGAAATCATTATTCATTTCACATAGTCTTTATAGAGGAGGTGAGATTTCCTACTAGTCTTTAAAATGTCTTGTGATAGAAGACGAAAATAAAGTAATGGAGTCACAGCACTCTAACTAAAACATTTCCTGTGAACTTAGTATTTTCTGCATATTTTATGAGGTCAGAGAATGCAGTATTACTTTAAACTTATATAATATTATATCATGACCATCATTGCACATTACTTATGACCCAGTGAGTAAATGAGTAGGTATGTTATTTCAAATGCAACTTGTTTTAATTAAATTTCCTAGATTTTCTACTAATTTTCATATATTTATAAATAAGAAACTAGGTTACTAAATGGTTTTATGAACTAGGTAAAACAATAAAATCTAAGGTATTATTTATGAAGCAGTAGATAGCAGCTCTCACTTTTCCACAACAAATTACAGAACAGTTGTTACCTGTCTAAATGCTCATATTTCTGTTCATACATTTAGCTGGAGGATCTAGCAATTTAAGCCATCAAAAATTACACCCTATGAAAGATGGTCCGCCAAGCTGTCAGGCAGCTTTTAGTATTAGGAAGCTACTATCCATAAAGTTGCTTTGGTTATATTAGTGATGTAACGATATCCTATCTTGACTTTTAATAAATATATTATTGAAAAGACAGATATACAATGCTGCATTAAAAATGATTACAGCAACGTAAGTTAAAACAGGAAGATTACGTGTCTTCACCAAACAGGTGATCTTGGTTCAATGTTTCTGGAGAACTTATTTGTAAAGTTTATATTCTTTGGCCCAATAATTTCACTTTTAGAAATCTATCCTAAGAAATAATCGGAGATATGCTGAAAGATTTATGTGCATCGCTACTGATAAAAATAAAGCCACAGAAAAATATAAATTATTTGAAAATTAAGAATGCTTGAAAAAGGATACAGCCATATGAGCAAGCATAAGTACACCAAAACTTAAGTTTTCAAAAATATTACGACATGGCAAATGTGTACATTATAACGCTAAACATTATAATGTTATAATGCTAAAGTCAGCTTCAGAACTATACAGCATGAAATTACTTTAGCTTTTAAGAAATAAAAAACTAGAAGGCAAGGCACTGTCTCAACTAATAAAGTGATTAAATTACAGATGGCTTCATTTTTAATCCTTAAACATTTCCAAAATTTTCAAATTTTTCACAATGATTACTTGTAATTTTTAAAAGGTTATTTAAAAAGTGGCATTTACATCAGCCTCATAGTAACTTCTCATTTCATTCCATTTGACACCAACAAAATAAAAAAACTCTACTATAAAAAAGAAGTCTCCTCCACGAATGCTGATCCAGGGAGCTCTTGACATACGCGTATCTCTTCAGACAGAATACGAACACTGAGAGCACTAATGGAATGAAACCAGAATGGCATGAATAATACATCGCTTGCACCAATCAATGTTATGATGTTACAAGCTGATGGAAAATACTCAGAGTAAAAACAGAGGAAGAAATTTCAAATGCAAACAGCACACAACTCCATCTAATATCTCTACTGCATCCGGGTCCTGGGAGAATTGCTGCAACTCTGCCAAAAGAATGCAAGAATGCAAAACCGGTAACAACTGTTGCTTTCTCATCACCAATTGTATTCTACTCACGATGTATCAGAGACGAGAGACATTTTACAGGTGACTGTGATTGAAGGTAAATTACTGATTTTTTAAATATATATATATTTATATACATACATCATTTATATATTTATATATCATTTATATTATTTAAATATATTTACATTATATATAAACACGTGTTTTCATTAACTATCAACAAAAAACTCACTGCAATACTAGAAAATGCAAAATTCTAATTGCCCATCTCTTCCGTTAGTATAAAATTATATACTCTATGTTAAAGAACAGAAATAACACAGATATAAAAGAGTTAATTATAACCCACATTATCCATATTCCTAAATTAAGGGTCTTCTCACATGTGGCACTAGAGGAAATGATTCACAGTTTTCAGCCTCTAGGTAAAGTGGCTAGATGATGGATGGAGCATGCCTCAAGGAATTACATAAGCCCTCTCTTACTCACATATGTGTCAGTTCCTTTTCAACTGAGGGTCTGAATTATAGATCAGACCAGCGCCCTAGGAAAGAATGAGGGAGAGAGGATGCTAGCAGGTAAAAGGTTCCTTAACTCTACAATCCTAGAAGGTTCTACATATGATACATAAAAATACCTTGGAAAAAAGGAAAAGTGTGTTATTGTTTAGAGATGCTCCGGTAGGCCTAATACACATGATACAGTTTTTATTTCAAACCATCCTCCATTCTGAATAATCAAATACACAAATTTGATTTTCCAAGAGCATTTTTCTACTGAATTCTTTCTCATAAATTAAGGACAAGGAAACAGCTCAACAGTTTAACGCTTTAGCATAATTGCCATAAAGAATGCCTTGACTTTGATTATATTATACTAATTATTTTATATAATTATATTAGCTAGTTTCTCCATGAAACCCGTTAGGTTTACATTAAAGAAAAGAAGATGCATGTACTATGTATACTCATCAAAGAAAGACTCATTTTATATAAAAGAAAAACCTATGTGTAATATAACGTGTTTATAATAAAATAAAAACATAAAATCATATTATAATAGAATCACACTCAAAATAAGGATTTTTGAGAAAATTTAAGAAAAAATACCTGACACAAGTGTTTGACCAACTGGAACAAGTTTCTTGGTGATATTATAAATTATTTTTTCTTTGGAAATCTTTATAAGGACAAATGGATGTAAGAGGCTTTCCAGTTGAGATGGTAGCTAGCAAGTGGTACTTGATTTGCTCTTTTCTCCTATTTCAATATAAATTAACTTGAAAGCACAAAAAAAGGATGCCCAGTTAAAAGCAGTGCAAAGTAAGAATATTCATCAATCGACCCCCACATATCAAGAGTAATTTCTAATAACTACGTGGCTCTGGCTCCAAAAAGAAAAATCAGGTTAGGTAGAGGGGGGACTGAACCTTCAAAGGGGAAGATAGCCACCAACCTCCACTGCAAAAACCTGTGGCAACCCAGGCCCAGAATGCCAACAGCCACTCCCTTATTAGATGGAAACTGCTTTCTCAGGTGGCCATTGCTTGTTCAAACCTTGTCTTTTCCCTCACATATAAAAAAAATATACCCATCACCAATTCTGTTTCCATATACATTCAGGAACGCAAATCTCAATTGTGCCCCAGGGCCAACAAGAAAGAGGTAAAAATACACTGCTTCAATTATTTGAAACCCTTTCATCAAATATGTATTAAACTTCCACTATATACTGGGCACTGGTGAGCAAGAATGACATTGTCCCAGATCTTATACTTATACCCCATGTGAGACTGATAAAGGAAAGGGGCAGAGATGGAGAAAGCCATGAAGAGTGTATTCCAGAATGTGTGGATTCTCATTCACTGCTTTTGACAAATAAAGAACCACAGTTCTTCAAAGGATCAGAGAAAAAAATAAGTTCCCTCCACTAATCAAGCAGAGCCCTGGTGGCACAGTGGTTAATCGCTCAGCTGCTAATCAAAAGGTCAGCTGTTCCAATCCGCTAGTCACTCCTTGGAAACCCTGTGGGGCAGTTCTACTCTGTCCTATAGGGTCGATATAAGTTGGAATCAACTCGACAGCAACAGGTTTGGTTTTTGGTTTGGATTAATTGATCAGGCAATAAAAGTAAATTAAGACCACCCATTCATCTAGAAGAGTCCCCAAGATTTCTTCACACAACAAGCATTTATTCAGGTACTAATGCATGCCAGCTATTTTCTAGGTGCTAAGCGTACAGTGGGGGCCTGGTGGCACAGTGGTTAAGAGCTCAGCTGCTAACCAAAGGTTCAGCAGTTCAAATCCCCCAGCCACTCCTTGGAAACCCCATGGGGCAGTTCTACTCTGTCCTATAGGGTCGCTATGAATCAGAATCAACTTGGCAGCAATGGGTTTGGTTTTTTGTTTGTTTGTTTGTTTTTTAAGAATACAGTGGAGAACAAGACAAAGCTGCTGATCTCATGGAGCTTGCATCAAGTGAGGGTAGACACAAAAAGCAACTAAATAAGTAAATAGGAGAACATTAAGTTGAACATCCACCACTTGTCTGTCAGTTTGTCATGCTGTGGATACTTGCATATCGTTATGATATTGGAAGCTATGCCATCAATATTTCAAATACCAGCAAGGTCACCCTTGGTGGACAGGTTTCAGCAGAGCTTTCACACTAAGACAAACTAGGAAGAAAGGCCTGGAATCTACTTCCAAAGATTAGCCAATGAAAGCTCTATGGATCACAACAGAATATTATTGGGTATAGTGCTGAAAGATAAGCCCCTTAGTTTGGAAAGCACTCAAAATACCCAGCAGCCACAAAAAGGGACTCGAGCGTACCTGTGATTGAGAAGACAGTGCAACATTTCATTCTGTTGTACATGGGGTCACCATGAACCAGAGCCGACTCAACAGCAACCAACAATAACAACATAAAGCATAAGCTGCAGGAAGGATGGGATCTTCATTTTGTTCACTGATAAATCCCAAGCGTCTAGAATGGTACTTGGCATACAGAAGGCCCTCAGTATGTTTGTTGAATGAATGAATGAGTGAATTCCAGTTAGTTGCTGTTGCTATTGTTAGTTCTTACAGGCTCCGTTCCAACTTATAATGACCCTATGTGCAACAGAACGAAACACTGCCCAGTCCTGCACCATCCTCACAATCATTGTAGAGAGGCCATGTTGACTGTTTTTTAACTGCCAAGTACCTACATTCTTCAGCTTATTGGTAACAGACCTCACCATTCTGGCCACAGGCCGAGCACATGACTCCGGTTAGGCCAATCATGGTACCACCTTCCCCTGGTACCAGTAAACCCCACACTGCACCAATTAGATTTTTTACTGACTTGATCTTGTGGGAAAAAGATACGTTCCTCGTGAGTCACAAGCTGATGTGGTCTCAGAGCTGCCTAGAGACAAGACCCTCATTCCATGAAGCAGCTAATCTCAGAAAATGAAACTGACAAGCAGAGGAGAGAGTATGTGAGATCCTTTATGGTGTTCAAATTCCTGGACCCAGCTATTGCAGAAGTCACATCTACCCCCACCCTATGTGGGTTTACTTAAATGAAATTTTAAAGACCACGTGCTCTCGTCAGCTTATAAAACAACTAAAAATTAAGAAGAAAACCATATGTTTTTAAGTATTGCTATCTGGTACTTCCCTAATAACTAATGAGGAGTCCCTGGGTGGTGCAAATGGTTAAACACTTGACTTTAACCAAAAGATTGGTAGTTCCAACTCACCGAGACACCCCTGAAAACAGGCCTGGTAATCTGCTTCCAAAAGGTCAAAGCCTTGAAAATCCTATGGAACAATTCTACTCTGCACATATGGGGTCGCGTGAGTCACCATTAACTCAACAGCAACTAACAACATTAACAAGAACAAAAATTTGGCAAGTAAAATTACTCTCCTAAGCAGCTACTGTGTATTGTATCAAAAGGGAAATCGAAATTGAAATTACAGAGTATTTGTAAAATCACAAAAATAATAAAGTTAGATAACCATTGATCAACAATCTACTATGTTCCAGGCACTGTGCTATTAATTCCATAGGCAAAATATAATTAAAATCATTTTTTAAAAACTGAAAGGTAAATATTAATAGCCCCATTTTACAATAACAGAAATTGAGGCTCAAGTTCATCAAATAGGTGGGAGGATCCTAACAAAGGTCTAGCTGCCTCCAAGCCTATGCTATTTCACAAAGCCATACTGCATCATCACTAAACTAAATGTAGTATGTTGGCAAAGCTGTACTCAAAGACAAATTCATAGCCTTATACCCTCCCAGTTTTCTAAATGAATAAAAACAAATAATGCAAGCATTCAAGTAAAAAGTTTGAAAAAGGAACAAAGCAAATCATGGAAGGCAGGAAAAAGAAAATTTCAAGAACCAGATTCTAATGAATTAAGAATAAACCCGTTACTGTCGAGTGGATTCCAACTCCTAGCGACCCTACAGGACAAAGCAGAACAGCCCCATAAGGTTTCCAAGGAGCAGCTGGTAGATTTGAACTGCCTATCTTTTGCCAAGCTCTTTAACCACCACACCACCAGGGCGCTGAATTAAGAATGGGTTTGATAAATAAATAGAAGTTCTGATTGAATTAAAAAAAAAAAAAGATCCCAAGGCCAAAACTACCTCTCCAAAAAAGTGGGGGCCAACACGAAATTAGGAGAGAGACAGGAGATATACCAACACCTAAGAATTATTTTTTTTTAAAAGGGAGAACTACACATGTGACGTGTTCCAAAGCATGCGTCTGATGTTCTATAGAAACTTAATTGATGCTTCACAGAAAAAAAAAAAAAAAGAAAAGAAAAGAAAGCATTCAGTGTCTAAGTATGGGAAATGCTGGACTAAACAAAGTCAGCAAGTTACTTCCAACATCTCTCCTAATCTTTAACATGGTAAAGTATATTCTTAACCTCCAAAAGAGATATTACTTGACAATGGGATAAATTTCACAGAATATACTCTTAAAATGTACTTCAATATGGAAAAAACGCACAAAGAGTATTTATAAAGCTAGCCTAACATGATATCAAAAAATCTAACAATCTAGTACAATACAGAAAAATCAATTGAAAACCACTATAGTGCCCTGCAGAGGCTAATTAAACAATTCCGTATAAACCACAGCGAGAAAACTACATAGTCATTACAGAACTTTATTAAGCATTATTCTCTCTTTGTTGTAACTACCACTGAAAATGTCAAAGAAAGCAAAGTATAAATATTTCAACCTTTGTCAATTGACATTGGGAAGACAAGATAGTGTTGCAATTTTCCATCCTCAGCTGGGTTTCATTTAGAAGAGGAATGTGGACCCTATAAAGCCAAGTCAATCATGATCCTCAGTTTGAGAAGGTGGGGGAAGAGAGAGGAGAGTAATGCTCTCCTGTTTTGCTTTAAAATGTCATAAATATTCCCTCCTCTTTGGACTGCACTAAGTTCTGGAAACCCACAAAACACTGAGGTGTGAGAAAAGGATGTGCAGTAATCCATTTTATCTACATTGGAGCTGTCAATAAGGGTGGTTCTACCTTGGCAATAAAATGCTTTTAAAAGCACAATAAAATATTTAAAAGTATTTGAATTCAACATACTGACTCAATGGGAGATAACACCCTAGGACCACAACTGTCAAAAATCAGAAGTACAAATATGACTGAAATCAATACTACTATTTACTTGAGTATTTTCTTTGTGCATAGTAGGGTGACCGCACACCCTGGTTTTCCACAATAGTCTGGGCTTATACCTGTTGTCCTGGTGTGATTACTAAAATCATTCCTCTTTCCCTATTATTTAGGACAGTAACTATATGGTCACCCTGAGCTCAAGCCAAATGTTAATAGTCCCATTTTATAAAAACAGAAACTGAGGCTCAGAGTCATGAAATAGGTGGCAGGATCCTAACAAAGGTCTAGCTGCCTCCAAGCCTATGCTATTTCACCATGCCATATTGCACTGTCACTACACTATATGTAGTATGTTGGCAAAGCTGTAGTCAAAGACAAACCCAATAGCCTTACATCCTCCCAGTTTTCTAAATGAATAAAAACAATGCAAGCATTCAAGTAAAAAGTCTGAAAAAGGAACAAAGCAAATCATGGGAGGCAGGAAAAAGAAAATTTAGAGATCCAGATTCTAATGACTTAGAGTAGGTTTGATAAACAAATAGAAGCTCTGATTCAGTAAAAATATATATAAATAAATAAACATCCCAAGGCAAAACTACCCCTCCAAAAGTGGGGGATTCATAAAACCTGATGGGTGGGGCTAAATTTTGAAATCATACATACATTCCTGATTCTAATCATAAAAAAAAAAAAAAAATCATAGGCCTGCTTATTATCTGACCCTGGGAAGATCACTTCCTCTCTAGTCCTCAGTTTCCTCATGCACAAAATAAGGTAAATAATAGTAACTACTCAGGGTCATTATGAGGATTAAATAAGAAAATATCCTATGCTTGGCACTATAGCTGGTGTTTAGTAAGCTCTCTATAAATGCTAGCTAGGAATATTATAACAATCATCTCACAGAGCCCCAAGTTTCTTCATACCTAAATTGGGAAGAATAATACCAACACTCTGAGTGATACAGGAGACTATATTAGAAAACCTATGTAAAGTGCCTAACAAGAGTACCAAGTATACAATACATTCTGCCTTTCCTAAAACAGCTGCAGTACTAATCATGCAAACAGTTAACATGCAAACAGTTAACATGCTTGGCTGCTAACCAAAAAGTTCATGGCTTGAATGTACACAGAGGCACCTCAGAAGAAAGACCTGGCAATCTACTTCCAGAAAATTTGTCATTGAAAACCCTATAGAGTACAGTTCCTCTCTCACACACATAGGGTCACCACGAGCTCAAATCAACTCAATGGCAACTGTCTTTGCAGTGCTCATGATCCACTACCACCACTTGGTGTTTCATCTTTTATATATATATGTAGAAATTCTACTCCTGGAAAAATGAAGCTCAGTAAAGAACTATCTTTAGCAAAAGATAATGTCTAGAAAATAAAACCTAAAAGAAAAGTAACAGGAACAGAGATTAATTGGCTCAGAAGAGAAAAGTTACAAGGAAATTCAATATTCCATGTTTAGAAGTTACTTGAATTTGAAGCTATACGTTGTTGAACTTTTTTTTTTTTCTATTCTTTACAGCTGTAAGCCCTTTCCCTCAGCCACTCTACTCCCACCCCTATCCCATTCTAGTCCAGACAGTCAGAAGTAGGTATATTCAACCTGAAAAGATGACCCATGTATCTCCAAGGACATATTTCAGCATTTCCTACTTCGAAGCTAACAAGTTAATCTGTCATAGTTTCATGGATGCTTGCAGTAAGCTCAAGACTCCTGGGTTAGAGACAAAAAACTTTATTACTCAGAGCAACAGCAGTAGCCAGAATGTCAGCATTTGTTCTGGTTCCCCAAGCCTCAATTCCCACAGGGAACAAAAAGGGCCAGATGCCACCTGCACACACAGTGGGTTGTGTAACAGGAGAAGAGCCCTGAGCTTAGGGAACCCAAAGCTTTTATAACAGGCAATAAGCTTGCCTGAACTATCCTGAAAGAAGACATAGTCTCTATTACAGTGAGCTATAAACGTACTTGCCCCTTGCTCTGGAGGGAGACACTCTATCTTCCAAGGCTGTTTGTTATAAAAATATTCTTGTAAAGGTAGTCCAAAACAGAGTCAGTGCATCTGCTCACAAGAGGTGCAGAAATGACAACACTCATGTAGAACTGTCTCCCAACACCAACCAGGCATTCACAGAATGTGCCCCCCCATACACACACACACACACACACACACACACACACACACACACACACACAGAGTGTTCTGTGCTCAGGTAAACTGGGGAAATACAACACATAGCTTTTTTTTTTTTTTTTGAAGTTTCTTTAGAGGAGAACTTCTCAGAGCCTTTAAAAACCCAATGTGACTTAGTGACTCTCCAACAGGGGGATATAGAATGCAGTGCTTCAAAACCCATTTTTCATGGAACACCTATTAATATCTCCCAGAGGAATATTCCTTGGATCACAGTTTGGGAAATATGGGGAAAGCTTATACCATGTGCCCAATACCATCATTCTCTCTTGTACAAGGTTAGCTAATATTTTCCCATTTATTTCCTAAAATCTCAAATCCACAAGGAAGTGTTTACATAAAGAAATGTTTTTTGAAAGTATTAAATTATTAAAGGCAAAAAAAAATCGTGGAGTCCTTCTGTGCAGCAGGAGCCTTAAAAATAATTGAGATAATGTAGGTTAAAGTACTTAGCACTAGCTGGCACACAGTATGTGGTCAAAAAATAGCAGCTATTATAAGTACTAGGCATTTTTATCATGGTGCATTTACAGAACCCTCTTTGTTGTAGCACACTGAATTCCTATTATAAGTCAGTTGGTGTGGCTGTAGTAACATCAGGTCATGACTAGTGATTTTTCCCTCTCTAATTCTACTACCGTACATTTTCCTACATGCGATGTTTCCATTCTCCTCATGCCAATATTTTACTCCACACACTGGACCTTATAAGCTTCTAGGTTTATTTTCGTCTAAATTTGATAAATGTTACCCAAAGACAGTCTTCCTTTTCGTTTTCATTTAACGTAAAAAAAAAATTAGATCAACGTTTGTTTAGAAGAACTAATTCAAAGTTTCTGTGCTGTGCTTCCTTCTGTTTTTTCTCCCTTAGCAGGGTTGCCACTGTGAGGTCAAGCTGGCTCTCATAAGCAAGTGGCAGATGACATTGGCTTAGTTATCTGAACCTCAACTCCAAAATAAAAGACAGCGAGGCCTGCTGGGTATTTCAAAGCCAAGGCAATGTCAACTTAGTTTGACTAGGTCCCAAACGGGGTTCTTAATCCCTTGCTTCTGCTGGTTCCTCTCATGACAGTATTTTCAGTTTCTGAGCCCTTTGAGAAAGGGAGATCTGGCAGGCAAGCTGGCATCCATTTCTACAAGGCATCCATCACCTGACTAGACTGTCTCTCAAAATCAGGCCTGGTTGTGTTATCATCATGCTTGGAATTAAATCAACAGTAACACGCTGGATAAAGTGAAGTCTATATAGAAAGACTTAACAATTGCCCTTATAACCAATTTTTGAGTTTAGACATGGGATGGAGAAGAGGGGGTCCTGGGTGGTACAAATGGTTGATGTGCTCAGTTGCTAACAAAAAAGTTGGAGGTTCATGTCCACTCAGAGGCTCCTCGGAAGAAAGGCCAGGCAATCTACTTTCCAAAGAATCAGCCATTGAAAACCCTATGGTGCACGGTTCTAATCTGACACACATGGATTGCCATCAGTTAGGATCAACTCAACAGCAGCTGGAGAGAAGGGGGTTTCTTCTTCAATTACTAGTAGAATGATGGGTAAAACAAAATGACATGGAACTCAAAATACTCTAGTATTACTCTGCTATGAGTTTACCTTGAGTATTTTTTTTTATATACTGCAGTGTCCTCAGATTAGTGCTTTTCTTCCCTTGCTCATTGCTCAGTTTCTTCTCTGTAAATGAGAATGAGATTACACCCCCTTTATTTCATAGGTAGGAGCCCTGGTGGCACAGTGGTTAAGAGCTCAGCTGCTAACCACAAGGTAAACCAGCTGCTTCCTGGAAACCCTATGGGGCAGTTCTACTCTGTTCTATGGGGTTGCTATGAGTTGGAACTGACTCGATGGCAAGAGGTTTGGTTTGGTTTTAGGTTTATTTCATAGTTTAGAGATTAATGTACATTTATAAAATATTAATTTTATATCCAATAAATATTTTTTACCATAACATGATAGTGAATATCCATTTGCACATCTGTTACTCTCAGAGAGACAAAATTTTTTTTTAATGATATTTTATTGTATTTTAAGTGAAAGTTTATAGCAAATTAGGTTTCCCATCAACAATTCTTATACAAGTTGTTCCTTGCCTTTGGTTACAATTCTTATAATGTGTCAGTATTCTTATTATGTCCATTCTGTTTTGTTTCCATTGATCTAGATTCCTTTCCCCTCCTTGCCTTCTCATCTTTGCCTTTGGGTAAATGTTGACCATTTGGTCTCAAATAGTTAATTCATTAACTATATAAGCACATTACTCACGGGTGATATTGTTTATTTTAGAAGCCAAACTATTATTTGGCTGAAAGGTGACCTGCAGAAATAGCTTCAATTCCACGTTCAAAGGATATCTTAGGGCGATAGTCTTGGGGGTTCCTCTAGTCTCTATCAGTCCAGTAGGCTTGGCCTTGAGTTTTGTTATTTTTTTCCATTCTATCCAGGACCATCTATTGTGTTCCTTGTCAGAACAGTCAGTAGTGGTAGCCAGGTACCATCTAGTTCTTCTCATCTTAGGTTAGAAGACGCTGTAGTTTGTGTGGGCTATTAGTCCTGTGGACTAGTTTCTTCTTTGAGCCTTTGACTTCCTTTATTCTCTTTTGCTCCATATAAGTAGAGACCAATAGTTTTATTTTAGATGGTCACTTGCAAGCTTTTAAGACGCCAGATGCTACTCACCAAACTTAGATGTAGAACATTGTCCTTGTGAACTATGTTATACCAGTCGACCAAGTTGTTCCCCAAGACTATGGTCCCAAGCATTTTAACCCAGTAACCCAATCCTACAAGTTGTCTGGATATGTCTAGGAAGCCTCCATAACCGTGCCCTCTATGTGGTTTGTTATATATGTGGATCTGCATGTGGCAGACACAAACATGTATATACATGTCTACAGATACACCTATGCATGAATGTGCGTTTACTCACAGATGCCTGTCTATATGTGCATATGTATCCGTAGCGACCTACGTAACCACACATATATTTTTTGGTTGTTTTTACTGTTGTGGCAAAACTGTATATGTTATAGCATTTACCAAAACTGTTCCTTTTTCTTGTGCACTTCTTACAGTTTTTATTTACCTTGGTCAAGTTGTGTTGACTTCACCCATATTTAGGATAGTCTTTCCCATCACCAAAAGTAACAAGTGTCCACCATCTAGAAAGTGATTCCCCCTTCCTCTCTCTCCTATCCTTGATAATTATTGAAGAACTTTGCTTTCTGCATATGTATCTATTCTTGACCTTTTATAATAGTGGGACCATAAAATATCTTTTTTGTGATTAACTTCTTTCACTCAGCATAGTGTCCCTCAGATTCATCCATGTTAGAAGATGTTTCACGGACTCCCCATTATTCTTGATAGTTGTGTACTCTTCCATTGCATGTATGTACCACAATTTGTTTATCCATTCATATGCTGATGGGCACTTAGGTTGTTTCCATCTTTTTGCGATTGTTAATCATGCTGCAGTGAACATAGGCGTGCATATATTGTCCATGTCAGTAGTTTTAGTTCTCTAGGTTATATACCTAGGAGTTGGATTGCTGGGTCATAGAGTATTTCTATTCTAGATTTCTGAGGAAGCGCCATACTGTTTTCCATAGCAATTGAACCAATTTGCAATTCCACCAGGAGTGGAGCGGGGTTCCAATCTCCCCACAACCTCACCAGCATTTGTTGTTATTGTTTTGTTTTGTTTTGTGATCACTGCCGTTTTTGCAGGAATGAAATAGAATCTCATTGTAGTTTTGATTTGCATGTCTCTAGTGGTTTTTTTTTTTTTTTTTAAGCAGGAAACCCTGGCGGCATAGTGGTTAAGAGCTACAGCTGCTAACCAAAAGGTTGGCAGTTTGAATCCACCAGGCACCCCTTGGAAGCCCCATGGTGCAGTTCTACTCTGTCCTATAGGGTCACTATGAGTCGGAATTGACTTGATGGCAACAGGTTTGGTTTTGGTTTGGTTAATGGTTAATGATCATGAGCATTTTTTCATGTATTTGTTGGCCACCTGAATGTAGTCTTTGGCGATGTGTCTGTTCATGTCCTTTACTCATTTTTTGATTGAATTGTTTGTCATTTTGTTGTTGAGTTGTTGAGATTTTCTATATATTTTAGAGATTAGACCCTTATCAGATATGTAGTTGCCAAAGATTTCCCATTCTGTGGGTCCTCTTTTTACTCTCCCAGTAAAGTCTTTTGATAGGCATTAAGTATTTAATTTTGAGGAGGTTCCAGTTATCTAATATGCCTTCTGTTGTTCCTGCAGGTTTATTTTTAAGTTTAGTATTTATGCAGAAAATTAGGTCCCCTAGTTTTGACCCTTTGTTATCTTCCAGGAACTTTATAGTTTTAGCTTTAATATTTAGATCCATTTTGAGTTAAGTTTTTGTGCATGGTGTGAGTTTTGCCGGCACCATTTGTTCAAGAGACTGTTTCTTCCCCACTGAATGAACTTCGACCCTTTGTCAAAGATCAGCTGCCAGTAGATGGATGGATTTACTTCTGGGTCCTCAATCCTCTTCCATTGGTCTATGTGTCTGCCATTGAACCATTACCAGGCTGTTCTGACTACCGCAGCTGTATTGTAAGTTTAGAGGTAGAGAAGCGTGAGGCCCCCCACTTCGTTCTTCAATATTGCTTTGGCTATTTGGGGTCTCCTTCCTTTCCATAGAAAGTTGGAGGTTAGTTTTTCCATTTCATTAAAGAAGGTTGTTGGGGTTTGGATCAGGATTATATTGCATCTATAGATCACTTTTGGTAGTATTGACATTTTCACAATGTTAAGTCTTCCAATCCATGAGCATGGAATTTTTTCCATTTATTTAGAGCTCTTTTAGTTTCTTACAGTAGTGTTTTATAGTTTGCCTTGTATAAGTCTCTTATGTCCCCGGTTAAGTTTATTCCTAGGTATTTTATCCTTTGGGGGGCTACGGTAAATGGTATTGTTTTCTTGATTTCCTTTTCAGAGTCCTCCTTATTAGTGTAGAGGAACCCAACTGATTTTTTGTGTATTGATCTTATACTCTGCCATTTTGCTGAATCCTTCTATTAGTTCCAGTAACTTTCTTGTGGAGTCTCCGGAGTTTTCTATGCATAGGATTATGTATTCTGCAAATAAGGATAGTTTTACTTCTTCCTTTCCAATATGGGTAGACTATATTTCCCCTTCTTGCCTTACTGCTCTAGCTAGAACTTCCAGTAAAACATTGAATAAGAGTGGTGATAAAGAGCATCCTTGTCTCATTCCCATTCTCAAGGGGAATGCTTTCCATTCTTCTCCATTGAGAACACTGTTGGCTGTTGGTTTTGCATATATGCCCTTAATTATACAGAGGATTTTCCCTTTTATTCCTATTTTGGTAAGAGTATTTATCAGGCAATAGTGTTGGATTTTATCAAATGCCTTTTCTGTATCAAGATGACCATGTGATTCTTTTATTTTTGTAGTAAATTATGTTGATTGATTTTCTAATGTTGAACCATTCTTGCATCCCTCATATGAATCCCACCTGATCATGATATATTATTTTTTTGATATGCTGTTGAATTCTGTTGATAATTTTTGCATCTGTATTCATGAGGGATTTTGGTCTTTTTCTTTTTTAGTGGTGTCTTTGCCTGGCTTTGATATCATGGTTATGCCGGCTTCATAGAATGAATTAGAGAGTATTCTTCCTTCCTTTTATATGTTCTGGAACAGTTTGAGTATAACTGGTGTCAAGTCTTCTCTGAATGTTTGGTAGAATTCTCCAGTGAAGCTGTCTGGGCTGGGTCTTTTTGTTGTTGTTAGGAATTTTTAAACGACATCTTCAATTTCTTCTTTTGTTATGGGTCTGTTCAAATTTTCTACCTCTATTTGTGTTAGCTTGATTCTTTTAATTTCAGTTGGGTCCGTTGTAGTATCGCCCATCTCATTTCTTATTCAGGTTATTTGCTTCCTCTCCAGTCTTTCTTTTGTCATTTTGGCCAATGGTTTATCAATATGTTTCTTGAAACTTTCCATTTCTTCTAGGTTTTCAAATTTGTTAGAGTACAATTTTTCATGATATTCTGTTATGATCCTTTTTATCTCAGTTGGTTCTGTTATAATGTCACCCATCTCATTTCTTATTTTGGTTATTTGCATCTTCTCATTTTTTTCCACAGTCAATTAGTTAGTGGTTTGTCAATTTTATTGACCTCCTCAAAGAACCAACTTCCAGTCTTGTTGATTCTTTCTATTGTCTTTGTTTTCTATTTCATTTATTTCTCCTCTGGTCTTTATTATTTCCTTTTTTCTGGTGACTATGGACTTCTTTTGCTGCTCCTTTTCTATTTGCTTGAGTTGTACAGTTAAGCTATTCATTTTGCCCCTTTCTTCTTTTTTGATGTGTACATTTATTGCTATGAATTCTCATCTGAGCACTGCTTTTGCTATCTCCCAAAAGTTTTGGTATCTTGTGTTTTCATTCTCATTTGATTCTAGTAATTTTTTAGTTTCATATTTAACTTCTTCTATTACCCAATAGTTCTTAAATAAGGTGTTATTCAGTTTCCATGTATTTAAATTTTTCCTTGTTCTTTATATTATTGATTTCTAGTTCTATAATGTAATGATCAGAGAAGATACTTTATATTACTTTGATGTTTTTTAATTTATTGAGACTTGTTTTGTAGCCTAAAATATGGTCTATTCTGCCCCTGAGGGAGCAGGAGAACAGTTGGATGCAGACCCCAAATTCTCAGAAAAAGACCAGACTTAATGGTCTGACTGAGACTAGAAGGACCCCAGTGGTCATGGCCCCCAGACCTTCTGTTGCCCCATGACAGGTACCATTCCTGAAGCCAACTCGTCAGACATGGATTGGACTGGACAATGGGTTGGAGAGGGACGCCGGTGAGGGGTGAGCTACTTGGATCAGGTGGACACTTGAGACTATGTTGGCATCTCCTGCCTGGCGGGGAGAGGGGAGGGTAGAAGGTCTTAGAAGCTGGCAAAATGGACACGAAAAGAGAGAGTGGAAGGAGGGAGCAGGCTGTCTCATGGAGGGGGAGAGTAATTGGGAATATGTAGCAAGTTGTATGTAAGTTTTTATGTGAGAGACTGACTTGATTTGTAAACTCAAAGCACAATAAAATTATTATAAAAAAACATTGTTAATGAAAAAAATATGGTCTACTCTGGGTAATGATTCATGTGCGCTGGAGAAGAATGTGTTCTGTGCTGCTATTGCGTGGTATGTTCTGTATATGTTTATGAGGTCCAGTTGTTTTGCTGTGTTATTTAGATCTTCTCTATCTTTGTTAGTTTCATTCTAATTGGTATGTCCATCATCGAACGTGGTGTGCTAAAGTCTCCTATTACTGTCCATTTCTCTTCTTAGTTCTGTTAGAGCTTGTTTTATGTATTCTGTAGCTCTTTAACTGAGTGTGTAAATATTTATAATGGTTATGTCTTCTTGGTGGATTGACTCTTTAATCATTATATAATGTCCTTCTTTGTCTTTTAGAGTAGATTTTGACTTAAAGTCTATTTTATCAGAGGGTATTATTGCCATTCTTGCTCTCTTTTGCTTACTGTTTGCTTGATGTATTTTTTTCATCTTTTATCTTTAACATATCTATGTCTTAGTGTCTAAGGTGTGTCTCTTGTAGGTGGCATATTGATTTTTTTTTAATCCATTCTGCCACTCTCTGTCTCTTGACTGGTGCATTTAAACCATTTATATTTACTGTGGTAACTGATAGGTATGAATTTACTCCTGCCATTTTGTTATTTTGTGTGTGTGTGACGTTAATGATTTCTTTGTTCTGCTTTAATTTTTTATGCTGAGTTCTTTTTGTTTATGGATTTTCTTTTCATATGCTTCTTTGTTGCTGATTTTGTGTTTACTGAGTCTTTCTTATTTTTTTCTTCATTTTGATGAGTAGATTTATTAATTCTTTGTGGTTACCCTACAATTTACCTTCATCTTCCTAAGTTTAAAACAGTCTGTTTTATCTTAATATCACCTTGACTTCCTCTCTATACGGAAGTTCTATAACTACACCATTTATTCCTTTTTGTTTTAAAGTTGTCTTCATTTAGAGATAGCCATTCCTGGTTCCTCATTTTGAGTTTTGCAGCTTTATGTTACTTTTGAGAATTCTTTATCTGGGTTGCTATCTGGGTGATGCTGTCATGTGTCTTGCTCTCAGGTTGTTGTCTGATGTCACTGGTTCTCTGTCCAAAAGACTCTCTTTAGTATTTCTCATAAGGTTGGTCTTGTTTCTACAAATTCCCTTAATTTCTGTTTATCTGGGAATGTCCTAGTTTTGCCATCATATTTGAGACAATTTTGCTAGATATATGATTCTTGGTTGGTGTCTCAGTTGTCCAGTGCTGCTATAACTGAAACACCAAAAGTGGAAGACATTAACAAACTGAAATTTATTCTCTCACAGTTTAGGAGGCTAGATGTCCGAATTCAGGGTCCCAGCTCTAGAGGAAGACTTTCTCTGTCAGCTCTCGGGGAAGATTGTTGTCTCCTTTCAACATCCATGGGTCCAGAGTTCCTTGGAGATCTCCATATATCTTGGCATTAATCTTCCCCTGGGTCCAGGAGGTTCTCAGTACAGGAACCCCAGATCCAAAGAACACACTCTGCTCCTGGCTCTTCTTTCTTGGTAGTAGTGAGGTCCCTATCCTCTCTGCTCCCTTTTCTCTTCTTCTATCTCTTGTAAGATAAAAAGTGTGACTCAAGCAGGAGTGTGACTTGAGTAAGGGTATAAGTTAAGTAAGGGTCTGACTTGAGGAAGAGTATGACTTGAGAAAGGGTGTGACTTCAGTCACATCTCATAAGGCTGTATCTCAACATACACCCCACACTGATCCTGCCTCATTAACACACGGAAGTTAGGATTTAAAACACATTACAAAATGGAGGATAATTACAACAGATCACAAAATGGATGAAAACCACACAACACCAGGAATCATGGTCTAGCCAAGCCGACACATAATTTTGGATGAACCAATTCAATCCATGAGAGTTTGCAATTCTTTTATTTCAGGGTTTGATATATGTCATACGACTGCCTTCTTGTTGCACGGTTTCTGCCAAGAAATCAGTGCTTAGTCTTATTGGCGCCCCATTGTAGGTGATATTTCATTTATCACAAGCTGATCTCAGAATTCGTTTTTTGTCTTTGGTTTTGGAAACTTTGATTATGATACATCTTGGTGACTTTCTTTTGGGGTCTACCCTGTGTGGGGTTTGTTGAGCTTCTTGAATGGAAACCTTCTTGTCTTTCATGATATTAGGGAAGTTTTCTGCTAATAAATCTTTAAAACTTCTCTCTGTCCTTTTTTTCCCCCTGCTCCTCTTCTGGAATTCCTAGCATAAGTGATTCCCACACAATTCTTAGGCTTTCATTTTTCTTAATTCTTTTTTCTGATTTTTCCTCAAACAAATTAGTACCAAGGGGTTAGTCCTCTAGTTCACTGATTTTCTTCCCTTGATCCAATTCTACCTCCCTGTCCTTCCACTGAGTTATCTATTTCAGCTATTTTATTGTTAATCTTCTGGATTTTCAGTTTTGTTTTTTTTTTAATGGTTTCTGTCTATTTTATCATTTTGTTTTTATACTGTTTTCACAAATTCTTCTAGGGTTTTATCTATTTTTTCCTTGACCTCTTTGAAGAATCTATATATAAGTCTTTTGAATTCCTTATCAGGTAATTCTATTACCACTTCCTTCTCAGGAAGGCTTTCTGTCTCTTCATTTTGCTGACTTGTTTAAGCCATCTTATCTTGTTTTTTCATATGATTTGTTATTGTCTGCTATTTCTGAGGCATTAAGGTCTTTATTTATTTATTTCATTATTGAGTGTATGTATGTTTGTTTTGTGCTTTTTTGTTTGTTTCTTCCTTTCTTTTATTTTGATGTATCCAGAGTTATTTTTCTTTCCTTTTTTTTAGAATGTCTTTCTTCCTTTATATTATTTTAATTGTTATGGGCAGGCAGGGCTGTCCAGAGTCCGCTTGTGTGGGAATCTCTAGCCGCCACTCCAAGGATCCTCCAGTCCAGCAGAGACTGCTGATGGTGAATAATCCTGTCCCTATTTTCTGACTCCCTTCCTGCTCTGTGGTCACCTGGATCCCTAGGGCTCTCGTCCACCTCGTTGCAGTTTTTCTCCTTAGATTCAGTTCATACTCTGCTTACCTTGGTTTGTTCCACATTTGTCTACAAAGTAAATCTGTCTCCTACTGAGGATTCTGTGAAGTTTCCTTCCTGTGCTCCTCACCCAAGAGTGCTATTCACTTTGTCTCAACAAGGCCATGCTGCACCAGGCTGGCTGGCAGGGCGCCTACAATCCCTAAGTCTCCTCATTCACTGTTTTCATTCAGTTTCTCTCCTTCCCTTTGGTTTTCAACCTAATTCCTTTAGCTTCCCTTTGCTGTTCTGGGTTCCCAGATTGTCATCTGTATCTGTTTCACTTGGTTTCTTGGTTCTTTACTGCAGGGGGGTGGGGGATGGTATGGCTAAGCTGTCATCTTGGGCCATTCAAAAAAAAAAAGCCATCAAATCTCTTAAAAAGTAACTGCTATCTATTACTCTGGCATTCTGGATATTTCTTGAATAGCAGCTAAGCAAGAAAGTACATTTACCTCTGCAAAATTTAAATACAAATCTTGTAATTATATGGCTATCAGTGTGAAGAAGAAACCCACAAATAAGAAATTTCATTAAAATGTTATATATTTTTATACATAATATATACTTAATATCTGTATAATAAAGTTTTCTACAAAATTGTGTTAAAACTTCTGCTACAAAGCCTTACCACATGTACTATTTGTAAGATTTTATAATACCTGTTTCTGATAATGCAAACTTTTTTAAAACATTAGTTCTGAAGAATTCTCTTATTGTGTAGTTCTTATGAGTTACAAGAGAGAAAGTTGCCACGCATTTTCCCAGACCTTGCATCAGAATCACCAGGTAAACTTTTAAAAACACACTTTTGCCCTTGAAATTCAGTGAATCTAGGGTGGGGCTCAGGAATCTGTATGTTTTAGTGCGTTCTAATATATTTTAAATTTTAAATAAAGATTCATAAGCCAACACAAATTTTGGAACTACTAAAGGATCATGTATGTACATTTTAAGCAGCATCTAGCAAACTGCAGAAAACTGCTCTTTGGAAAAGAGATGATGGCTCACCCTTTTCTTAAGAAAAGTAGACAGCAACCATCTCATTTGAAATGATAAGCCAAGGAGTCTTCCTGTGTTCCTCCACATATCACCTTGCTGTAACCACTTTTTCTTCAGGTCTAATATCAAAATAGAGAGTTAAAAAATAAAGGTATATGCATATAGGGAACAATATATGAACAATAAGAATTCCTACAACTCAACAAAAAAAGGACAAACGATTCAATTTAAAAATGGGCAAAACACTTGAATATATATTTCCCCAAAGAAGATTTGTATAAATGGCCAATAAGCACATGAAAAGATGCTCAAAGTCATTAGTCATTAGGGAAATGAAATCCAAATCACAATGAGATAGCACCTCGCACCTAGTAAGATGGCTATTAACAGAAAGGAAGTGTTGAGGAAGATGTGGAGAAAATGGAACCCTCCTGCATTGGTGGTGGGAATGTAAAATAGTGCAGCTATTGAGGAAAATAATTTGGAGATTCCTCAAAAATGTTAAATATAGAATTACCATATGATACAAAAACTCCACTCCTAAGTATAAACTCAAGAGGCCTGAAAGCAGGAACACAAGCAGAGCATTGTACACCAATGTTCACTGCACCATCGTTCACAATAGCTGCAATGTAGAAACAACCGAAGAGTCCATTAACAGAAGAATGGATAAACAAAATGTGGTATACACATACCATTGTCTATTTTTCAGCCATACAGCGATATAAAACTCTGATACATGCTATGACAACATGGATGAACCTTGGAAACATTATGCTGAGTGAAACAAGTCAGACACCAAAGGACAAATACGGCATGATCCCATAAATATTGCATGAAATAGCTAGAATAGGCAAGTACAGAGAGGCAAAAGTTTATCACTGGTTGCCAGGGGCCTAGAGGAAGAGGGAATAGAAGTTATTGCCTAAGGATTAGGTACTGAGATTCTGTTTAAGGTGATGTAAAACATTTGGAAATGACGAAAGTAATTAATGTCACTGAATTTGTACACTTAAAAAATACAGTGGCAAACTTTTTGTTATATACATACTGCCACAATACAATTACAGTTTTTTTAAGTATATGCATGTAAATGTATGTGTGTGTTCCTAGCTACAAGGTGATTAGAAAAAGGTCATCACCAATTGATGTCAATTCTGAGAAAAAGACTACTGCTGGTGGCTAAAGTAAAAACATGCCTCTGAGTAGCTGAAAAGTCAAAAGAATGTATCGTTGAAACCAAATTAAGAAATTAAGATTTGTAAATTTTACTGAACTTTTATTTTATTTGTTTTAGTTCAAAACGGAATAAAAGGAGTCCTTTACCACCTGGGGAAAAAAGATTTCCTTTTCAGACATGTGATTTCAATTAAGTTGTGGCTGCCCCCTGGTGGCTATAAACCCCAGTTACAGGATTAAAAAACAAACAGTGCCATTGAGTTGGTTCCACCTCATGGAGACCCTGTAAGTGTCAGAACACAACCGTGCTCCACAGAGTTTTCAGTGGCTGATTTTTTAGAAGTAGATCACCAGGGCTTTCTTCCAAGATGTTTCTGGGTGGACTGGAGCAGCCAGCCTTTTGGTTAACAGCCAAGCACGTTAACCATTCACACCACCGAGGGACTCCACAGGCTGCTTGGGAAGCTTTTGAGAGAGGTTTCAACAAAGCCTTAAACAAAATTCCAAGCTGCACTGAAGACATGGGTGAAAAACAAGACTCCAGGAACTGACAGAACACCAACTGAGACGTTTCAACAAACGAATGCAGCGCTAGAAGTGCTCACTTGTCTATGCCAAGAAATCTGGAAGACAGCTACCTGGCCGACTGACTAGAAGAGATCCACATTTATGCCTATTCCTAAGAAAGGTGATCCAGTCAAATGCGGAAACTATCAAACAATATTTTTACCAATATCACACACAAGTAAAATTCTGCTGAAGATCATTCAAAAGCAGCTGCAGCAGTATATCAACAAAGAACTGCCAGAAATTCAAGTCAGAATCAGAAGAGAACGTGGAACCAGGGATATCATTGCTGATGTCAGGTGGATCCTGGCTGAAAGCAGAGAATACCAGAGAGATGTTTACCTGTGTTTTACTGAGTACGCAAGGCATTCGACTGTGTGGATCGTAACAAATTATGGATAACATTGTGAGGAACAGGAATTCCAGAACACTTAATTGTGCTCAGAAGGAACCCGTACATAGATCAAGAGGCAGTCATTCAAACTAAACAAAGGGATACTGCATGGTTAAAAGTCCGGAAATGTGTGCGTCAAGGTTGTATCCTTTCACCATACCTATTCAATCTGTATGCTGAGCAAATAATCCAAGAAGCTGGACTATATGAAGAAGAACAGGGCATCAGGATTGGAGGAAGACTCATTAACAACCTGCATTATGCAGATAACACAACCTTTCTTGCTAAAAGTGAAGAGGACTTGAAGCACTTACTAATGAAGATCAAAGACCACAGCCTTCAGTATGGATTACACCTCAACATAAAGAAAACAAAAATCCTCACAACTGGGCCAATAAGCAACATCTTGATAAACGGAGAAAAGACTGAAGTTGTCAAGGATTTCATTTTACTTGGATCCACAATCAATGCCCATGGAAACAGCAGTCAAGAAACCAAAACCGCATTGCATTGGGCAAATCTACTCCAAAAGACCTCTTTAAAGGGTTGAAAAGCAAAGATGTCACCTTGAAGACTAAGGTGCGCCTGACCCAAGCCATGGTTTTTTCATTCACATCTTATGCATGCGAAAGCTGGACAATGAATAAGGAAGACCAAAGAAGAGTTGACGCCTTTGAATTGTGGTGTTGGCAAAGAATATTGACTACACCACGGACTGCTAAAAGAATGAACAAATCTGTCTTGGAAGAAGTACAACCAAAATGCTCCTTACAAGCAAAGATGGCGAGACTACATCTCATACATACTTTGAACATGTTATCAAGAAGACAGCACGCTTGGTAAAGTGGAGGGTCAGTGAAAAAGGGGAAGACCCTCGATAAGATGGGTTGACACAGGGGCTGCAACAATGGGCTCAAGCATGACAACAATTGGGAGGATAGTGCCGGACCAGTCAGTGTTCATTCTGTTGTATATAGGGTTGCTACGAGTCGGAACCAAGCCGATGGCACCTAGCAACAACAACAAACAAAGGTCTAAGGAGCCCTGGTGGTGCAACAGGTAAGTGCTCAGCTGCTAACTGAAAAGTTGTTGGTTCAAACCTACCCTGCTGCTCTGAGGGAGAAAGGCCTGACGATCTCCTCCCATAAAGATTAAAAAAATAATAAAAACAACCAAACCCACTACAGTCAATTCCAACTCATAGTGTGACCCTATAGGACAGAGTAGAACTGCCTCATTGAGTTTCCAAAGCTATAAATCTTTATGGAAGTGGACTGCCACATCTTTCTCCCGATGAGCAACTGGTGGGTTCAAACCTCTGACCTTCTGGTTAGCAGCCAAGTGATTAACCACTGCACCACCAAGGCTCCATCCATAAAGATTATAGCCTATAAAACCATATGGGGCAGTCTACTCTGTTGTATGGACTTGCTAGGAGTCAAAAATGACTCCACAGTACCCAACAACAACAACAAACAAAGTCCGGGTAGTCCCTGGGTGGCAGAAATGATTAAATGTTCTACCACTAGCCAAAAGGCTGGCGGTTCAGACCCAGCAGCGGTGCCTTAGAAGACAGGTCCAGCAATCTACTCCCAAAAGGTCACAGCCTTGAAAACCCTATGGAGCAGTTCTACTCTGCACACACGGGGTCACCATGAGTCAGAATCGACTCAATGGTAATTAACAATAACAGATAAATGTTTTCAAAGAAGGCTTCAAATTTCATCTTTGAAGTAAGAATAAAAACTAGTTACTGATTGCCCTAGTATACTCATTCTTGTAAAGTGACTATCTTGGGGCCTTCGATTCATTTCCAGGGGCATGTACAATTTTTGAAGTTTACTGACTTTGCAATGTGTTGCCAAAACAATGCAGAATATTTTTATGGTTGTTTTGTTTACAACATTTGTATATGCTTTACACACTGTATAAAAGACTCCTTAGTTTTAGCTCTTGCTAACTACTACAAACAGGGTGTGCCCACCTGTGGGCCCGAGCTCTGCATGCCTCACCCACTGTATTCCTACAGGTGAAGCCTTACTCCTGCCTCTGGGGAGCCAGAGATGAGGTCCACACCTGTGCTTTTTGCATCCTGTTTTACCACACAGACAAACCAACCATCAAACCCACTGCCGTTGAGTAAATTCCAACTCATAACAACTCTATAGGACAGAGTAGAACTGCCCCATAGGGTTTCCAAGGAGCAGCTGGTGGATTCAAACTGGTGACCTTTTGGTTAGCAGCGGAACGCTTAACTACTGCACCACCACTCAGCCGGGACTGCTAAATCCTCAGCCCCTTGGCCAGTGACTTCCATAATCGCTCTGATTTGGTTACAGCTTCCCACTTTGCTGACCTCCTTGATCCTGAATTGAATCGGTAGTCTCTGGATCCCAGGCACCCATTTTGACCACTACCTTGGCTTCTTCAGGAAGTGGCACTCATTTCTGTTGAGAGGGTCCATGGCTTGGTCACCTCAAGTGCTCTCCCCCTCAGGATTTCTTCAGGGATATTCAGGGGCCAAACAAAATTTTAAAAGATGTGATAATATACAAACCAAATAGTTAGAATTTATTAATTACATTTTTTTAAAACCCTGATAGCTCTGTTTCTCTGGTGATCACCTTTTTTCTCTTTGTGGAAATGATAGTTTAGGATTCTTCTATTACCATATTACAAACATACGGTATTATTTTTACAATTCTTTTAAAGTTGGGATTTAAGTAGGATCATCAAAAATAATTGAATTTTAGCAGACAGAAAACAAGAAAAGGCATCTCTTTTCCTACTTTACCAATACTAGAAAATCACCAAATAAATTTAAAGTATTATCACTATGTAAAATTTTTTTTTTAATCATAAACTAGTAAAAAATATCATTCTCTCTAAAAATGGGCTAGATGTTAGAAATGGAAGCTTCTTAAAGTAAATCACCAACAGCAAGAAAAATCAGCTAATCTGTAACAGTAAATATTTATTCCTTGTGGTACACATCAAATATACAGTGGTCTGCATTAGAATAATATTTATTCACGAAGTGAAATGAATTACATGTTACGAAGCAGTATGCCGCATATTTTCAAAAGACAGAGGCATACCATATAAACATTATTGAGACTAGCTGCTAGAGTAACCATATTTAATAAAAACTATAAACCGAAATCAAACTCATTGCCATCGAGTCAATTCTGACGCATAGCAACCCTACAGGCCAGAGTAGAACTGCCCCCATTGGGTTTCCAAGGCTTGTAAATCTTTACAGAACCAGACTGCTACACCTTTCTCCCACAGAGATGCTGGTGGGTTCGAACTGCCAGCCTTTTGGTTAACACCCAAGCATTTAACTGCTGTGCCACCGTGACTCCTAATAAAAACTATAGTAGCTATAAGTATATATTAACGTGGAATTTATTAATAATTCACTTTTTTACATGGAAAAAATCACTTTCACAACATTATGTACAGTACGACCCCACTTAAAAATATTTGATATTTTTATTTATATTTATACACTATACAGCACACTCACAAGTCTATAAATATATACACTAAATTTAAAACAAGATCTCTTTCTGGGTAGTGGGATTAGACTAATTTTTATTTCCTTCTCTTATCTGTACTTTCTGACAAAGAATTCTGCCCCAACACGTAGTACTTTTAAAAACTTATGTTTAAAAAAAAAGTAAAAAATACCGTGCTAATAGCGTCCCTGTGAGTCAGAACTGATGTGGCACCTAACAACAACACAATTGTTTTAAGTATTATCCTGTGCTACCACCATGTCCCTTGTTAAAGGAAGATCGGTGTTGTTGAACAAAGTACAGACAGGGTCTCTTGTTTGAGGGCTACTCATAGAAGGCTAAGGGCTTGGGGGCTGAGAAAGAAATGCACATTGCACACTGTTCCAGAATCTCTATTGTTTGTTTCCATGGTTTTTTTAAATCTGAAATTCTTCTATGTCTCCACATTCCACGCTGACCAAGCAGAGACAAGGATGTGTTTTGCAATAATTGGCTTTTGCTGCACTCTGCTGGAACATTCCCTGGTGTTCTGCGCACAATGATCAATAAAAATGCCTAGGTCTTTGCTACAACTGGTTAAAAAGTTCTCGTAGAAGTTCTACACACTTCTATGGAAAATTAGGAATACTATTTATCTAGTAAGTGGGATACAGTTTACACACATACAAGCCAAACGTCACGATGCTCCCATATATTAATAATTTGCTATGCAGACAATAGTTACTTATGGCATGGTCTTGTTGTTGTGTGCTGAGGAGTCTGTTCTGACTCACAGCAATCCTATAGGACAGAGTAGAACTGCCCCATAGGGTTTCCAAGACTGTAATCTTCATGGAAACAGACTGCCACATCTTTCTGCTGGTGGGTGCAAACCGCTGACCTTTTGGTTAGTAACCAAGTGCTTAACCACCGTGCCAACAGGGCTCATTTTTATAGTATGGTACAGATGTTGTTGTTGCTGTTGTTGTTAGGTGCCGTCGAGTCGGTTCCGACTCATAGCGACCACCTGCACAACAGAACGAAACACTGCCCAGTCCTGCACCATCCTTACAATCGTTGTTATGCTTGAGCTCATTGTTGCAGTCACTGTGTCAATCCACCTCATTGAAGGTCTTCCTCTTTTCCGCTGACCCCATACTCTGCCAAGCATGATGTCCTTCTCCAGGGACTGATCCCTCCTGACAACATGTCCAAAGTATGTAAGACGCAGTCTCGTCATCTTTGCCTCTAAGGAGCATTCTGGCTGCACTTCTTCCAAGACAGATTTGTTCGTTCTTTTGGCAGTCCATGGTATACTCAATATTCTTTGCCAACACCACATTTCAAAGGCGTCAACTCTTCTTCGGTCTTCCTTATTCATTGTCCAGCTTTCACATGCATATGATGAGACTGAAAATACCATGGCTTGGGTCAGCTGCACCTTAGTCTTCAAGGTGACATCTTTGCTCTTCAACACTTTGAGGAGGTCCTTTGCAGCAGATTTGCCCAATGCAATGCGTCTTTTGATTTCTTGACTGCTGTTTCCATGGGCATTGATTGTGGATCCAAGTAAAATGAAATCCTTGACAACTTCAATCTTTTCTCCATTTATCATGATGTTGCTCATTGCTCCGGTTGTGAGGATTTTTGTTTTCTTTATGTTGAGGTGTAATCCATACTAAAGGCTGTGGTCTTTGATCTTCATTAGTAAGCGCTTCAAGTCCTCTTCACTTTCAGCAAGCAAGGTTGTGTCATCTGCATAATGCAGGTTGTTAATGAGTCTTCCTCCAACCATGATGCCCTGTTCTTCTTCATATAATCCAGCTTCTCGGATTATTTGTTCAGCATACAGATTAAATAGGTATGGTGAAAGAATACAATACGGACGCACACCTTTCCTGACTTTAAACCAATCAGTATCCCCTTGTTCTGTCTGAACAACTGCCTCTTGATCTATGCAAAGGTTCCTCATGAGCACAATTAAGTGTTCTGGAATTCCCATTCTTCGCAGTGTTATCCATAGTTTGTTATGATTCACACAGTCGAATGCCTTTGCATAGTCAATAAAACACAAAACAACCTTCTGGTATTCTCTGCTTTCAGCCAGGATCCATCTGACATCAGCAATGATATCCCTGGTTCCACGTCCCCTTCTGAAACCGGCCTGAATTTCTGGCAGTTCCCTGTTGATATACTGCTGCAGCCGTTTTTGAATGATACTCAGCAAAATTTTGCTTGAGTGTGATATTAATGATATTGTTCTATAATTTCCACATTCAGTTGGATCACCTTTCTTAGGAATAGGCATAAATATGGATCTCTTCCAGTCAGTTGGCCAGGAAGCTGTCTTCCATATTTCTGGGCATAGACGAGTGAGCACCTTCAGCGCTGCATATGTTTGTTGAAACATCTCAATTGATATTTCATGAAGTCCTGGAGCCTTGTTTTTCACCAATGCCTTCAAAGCAGCTTGGACTTCTTCCTTCAATACCATCGGTTCCTGATCATATGCCACCTCTTGAAATGGTTAAATATCAACTAATTCCTTTTGGTATAATGACTCTGTGTATTCCTTCCATCTTCTTTTGGTGCTTCCTGCGTCGTTTAATATGTTCCCCCATGGAATCCTCCACTATTGCAACTCGAGGCTTGAATTTTTTCTTCAGTTCTTCCAGCTTGAGAAATGCCGAGCATGTTCTTCCCTTTTGGTTTTCCACCTCCGGCTCTTTGCACATGTCATTATAATACTTTACTTTGTCTTCTCGAGAGGCCCTTTGAAATCTTCTATTCAGTTGTTTTACTTCATCAATTCTTCCTTTTGCATTAGCTGCTCGATGCTCAAGAGCAAGTTTCTGTCTTTTCAGTGACCTCTTGCTTTCTTCATGGATGATGTCCTTGATGTCATTCCACAACTCGTCTGGTCTTCAGTCACTAGTGTTCAATGCGTCAAATCTATTATTCAGATGGTCTCTAAATTCAGGTGGGATATACTCAAGGTCATATTTTGGCTCTCGTGGACTTGCTCTGATTTTCTTCAGTTTCAGCTTGAACTTGCATATGAGCAATTGATGGTCTGTTCCACAGTCGGCCTCTGACCTTGTTCTGACTGATGATATTGAGCTTTTCCATTGTCTCTTTCCACAGATGTAGTCAATTTGATTTCTGTGTGTTCCATCTGGCGAGGTCCATGTGTATAGCCACCATTTATGTTGGTGAAAGAAGGTATTTGCAATGAAGAAGTCGTTGGTCTTGCAAAATTCTAACATTCAATCTCCGGCATTGTTTCTATCACCAAGGCCATATTTTCCAACTACTGATCCTTCTTCTTTGTTTCCAACTTTCACATTCCAATCACCAGTAATTATCAATGCATCTTGATTGCATGTTCGATCAATTTCAGACCGCAGCAGCTGATAAGAATCTTCTATTTCTTCACCTTTGGCCCTAGTGGTTGGTGCATAAATTTGAATAATAGTCATATTAACTGGTCTTCCTTGTAGGCATATGGCTATTATCCTATCACTGACAGTGTTGTACTTCAGGATAGATCTTGAAACATTCTTTTTGACGATGACTGCAACACCATTCCTCTTCGAGTTGTCATTCCCAGCATAGTAGACTATATGAATGTCTGATTCAAAATGGCCAATACCAGTCCATTTCAGCTCATTAATGCCTAGGATATTGATGTTTATGCGTTCCATTTCATTTTTGACAATTTCCAATTTTCCAAGATTCATACTTCATACATTCCAGGTTCCAATTATTAATGGATGTTTGCAGCTGTTTCTTCTCATTTTGAGTCATGCCACATCAGCAAATGAAGGTCCCGAAAGCTTTACTCCATCTACGTCATTAAGGTTGACTCTACTTGGAGGAGGCAGCTCGTCCCCAGTTGTCTTTTGAGTGCTTTCCAACCTGGGGGGCTCATCTTCCAGCACTATATCAGACAATGTTCCGCTGCTATTCATAAGGTTTTCACTGGCTAATGCTTTTCAGAAGTAGACTGCCAGGTCCTTCTTCCTAGCCTGTCTTAGTCTGGAAGCTCAGCTGAAACCTGTCCTCCACGGGTGACCCTGCTGGTATCTGAATACTGGTGGCATAGCTTCCAGCATCACAGCAACACGCAAGCCCCCACAGTACGACAAACTGACAGACACATGGGGGATGGTACAGATAGTGTTTTTAAATATTTATTTCATCCCCTCATAGCTAGATCTCTTCTAGACACTTTGACATTGTAAAAGTTGCTGTGAATTCCCTGGATGTACCTAACTGGACTCATAATTTGTAGAACCATTTGTTAGATTAAAAAAAAAAAAAAATCCTCACCAAATTAAAGGAGTTTTTCAGTTTGTTGGGAAATTGCAAATGACTTGCACCTGCTTTGTCTAACTACCAATCCCTCAATTTTTACTCTCTATAACTCCGCCCCTAAAACACACCTGCAGTCAACATGTAGCGTGAGTCTCTTTCACTGAAAAGTTAATCAATTTGTGTTGGGTAAAGATTCCACAAAACAGGGTCTGCAGAGGCCTTGGTGACACAGACGCAATGGAAAAGAGTCGTAGCCGGTTTGTTTCAACAATCTTCCAAGGGCAGTAAGGAAAAACTTTCACCTTAGCCCTGTCTTGGGAGTTGCAAACACAGATGTTGGCAAGAGTCCCAGCATACACAAAATACTTCTCGATTTTTACTAATACCTGCTAAAATTATGTTTTGGCCTCTTTGCGTGGAAAGAAAAGTATGGAATGACCCCTTCTTTTAAATTTAAAATCTGCATAAATCTCTCGAAGAGGGTTCACAGGGAAAGTTTCCATGGAGCGTTTCTTTTGCAAAGAGTAAAATAAAAGCAGAGGCCTCCTCAGCCTTATCTCCCTCTCTGTGGATTTCTCTGCTCCTCTATCAAAGAAGGGTGGGAAATTCAGGAGCTGATAGGCCACAGTACAAAGCACAGAGTGGCCTCAGTGTGGACCTCTGCCAGAACCTTCCAACAGCATCATCATCACAAACCAGTGCCCCCGTGTTTGGTGCTAGGGTGGCAGCAAACCCAGACCTCATAGCCAAAATCAAGTCTCATTTTGGATAAATGACTTGCTACAAGACAGCACTGTATTGTAGAGAAAACACCAGGCTGGCAAAGGGAAAGGAGTCCACACTGACCAAGCACTTTGAGACTAGGCCTGAAGCCAGCCCTTCAAGTCCTTTATCTCATGGAATCAAGCAATAACCCTAAGATTTAGGATTATTCTTACTTTATAGAAGAGAGAGCTGAGGCTCAGAGCACCAATAACTTACTCAACATCAAACAGGTAGCCAGTGGTAAAGTCAGGCTCCATACTCAGATCTTTCTGACCTCAAAATCTCATTTATGTTCAACAGACTTCCTTGGAGAGCCTGATTCTTGTCCAATCTCATCTCTGGTGTTTGCAGGACATTTAGTCTTCGGGGCTTCTTTATATTCTCTGTGAAATGAAATGACTGAACCTAATTTCCAAAACTTCCTCAAATTCCAAAAGTCCATATTCTTAGGACCTGCTCATGTATTTCTCCACCCATCCACCTCAAAAAGAAAAAGTTTGGATGTGATAAAGAGATGTAAATTCTCTAAAGTGGAAAAATTCAAGGCAATCCTAAGGGCTTCATGTGTCAGGCAATCTACTTCTGAGTATATAGTTTGCAGTTATCAGAGATGTTCTCTTTGAACCTGATGATTTTTAACGGCATATACTAGTTATCAAATAAAAGTGGATCAAAGAAAGTACCAAGTGATTTTAAATATTTTGTATGGTTTCAGGAAGTCTCATTTCCTAATTCCAAATAAACAAGTTATCTAATACATTTGGGATCAAATAATGAGCGGCGTTTCATCACAGCGCCATTAAGAACTGTTTTCCCAACAGTTTTATGATGGTATCATAAACTCTAAGTGCATTTATATAGGTGACAATGAATTTAATTAGGAAATGTATTACATTTAAAAACCAAAAGTGAATGTTTTAAAATGGAAATAATCTCTGTTTTCATCGATTTCTTAATCAATTTTTCGTCTAACCAAAGAGTGATTATTTCATAAAGAAAGCAACAGTATTTTTAAATCTCTCTTCCTCAACAGAAGGCACATTTTATTTCATTACCGAGGTACAATTTTCATTAAAACTCCAAGTCCACATTTTGCTTTTTAAATGACAGATATTTTCATTAACTAGCAAATAGTTAACCCATTGCCACAGTCTCCTAAAATAATGTGTGTGATGAGGAGTAATTAAGTTAGCAAGGGCAAAAGGTCACTTAAGACTTTACTACAGTGGGAGCTTAAATTATAGGTTTTAAACAAGATGTAAGGACCAATGCACATGAAAAAAAAAGTGCAATTTTAATGGAATGCAGAACAAATTAACTTTTTAACATTTAATACTACCCAATTGCATAATGGGGTTTTGCTAAGTGCTACAGGGAGCAGAAAATAAAAGTAACACTGCAAGGTATGCCTGTTAACTACTTCAAGCTAACCGTATTACTGGCCTACTAAATGCTGTGGGTTTTTTGAAATGCTGTAGTAAATGGCCACATTGGGACATCAAAGACAGTATGCTGCCATCGGATTGGCATGTTTTGTTACTCGTTTCTTTTTAAAAGAGGTAAAAAGATGGAAAACCTTCAAGGAGGTTTTGTTACCATGTTCCCAGAATTTCTTCTCAACACTTCCTTAGACGGGGAAAAGCTCCTCTTGCAGGTCACCTTCTCCCCTATTAAGTCAACCAGAAAGGTACCAAAAAGATGCTGTTAAACCCAGCCCCCTCTGTGGGGGCGGTGCCACCAGGGCATTCAGGTCCCCACCGACCTAGGGAGCCTGCAATTCAATCTGAGCCTTTTGCTTGTAAAGCAATAACCACAGGGCATGGGGCCAGCCTTTGTTTTTATCCAATTAATTGAGCAAAATGGTTTCCACTGTGAAAAGACCCTTCATGACCTGGCTCCAAAGCCTGGCAAAAGAGGAATGCAATATGAGCCTAAGCTTTGGAATTGCGTGGCAAAAAGTCACAGCGTCAGACACAGGCCACACACTCAGTCTCCCAAGGGAGAGGGCTTTTACACAGTCAGTTTTCATTCCTCCTCATCAGGGGTGAAAATGCATCCATCAACCTTGCACAGAAAAGACTTGTTGTATGTCCTGGACACAGTGTACAAAGTTCAAAGGTCATATCACAACCAGCAAGGAGTAAACACATGGGTCTGGCCATTAACACACATTCATAATCAAAAACCTGCTTAAGTATCCAGAGGAACAAATATTCTGCTGCTCTTGAGAGCACTAAATGTTAACCTTAAATTTCCTCCAAAGATGTCAGGGACTGTATTCATTCATTCTATAAACTTTTAGGTACTTATCATAGGCCAGGCACTATGCTTGGCAGAGTGAACAAGGTGGCTGTGGTCCCTGTCCTCACAGGACTTAGGACTTACTGGCTTCGCCTTTGCTAAAGGGGAATGGAAACAAACTCAAAAAGTGAACGTAGCAGGTCAGGAGAAACTTCACTGTTAGCATCTCTCTTCACTAAGTACTCTCTTTGCTTTAGTCCACTGGTGAAGCTCCCAAAGAATGTGGTTGAATAAAAGGCTGGCTGTTAGAGAGTGGTACTAAAACTTCTGTTTCCAAAGACTGACAATGAAAACTCACTCTGAATAGCCAGAAAATCTCCTTTCTTATAGTCAGGCATATACTAAAACAGTCCTAATCCCCATGCCCTTAACAGACTCAGCTGTGGTCATCTTTGCCCAAGAACCTGGATCGAACCTCAGAACCCTTCTCAGCTCTGCACTTTAGGCAGCTGCCATCAATTGATCAGAGTTTGCATAAAGGAGATGAAATAATTTGCTAGCATAATCTTAGATTGAATTAAAATAAAACGTTTCTATATTGAATAAAGGGTTGGACTAGATGATTAAGGTCAGTTAACCTTATAGGTGACAATGAATTTAAATAGAAAATGTATTATATTAAATCCAGTGCTCCTTGGAAACTCTATGGGGCAGTTCTACTCTGTCCTATAGGGTCGCTATGAGTCGGAACCGACTCGACGGCACTGGGTTTACTGGTGATTATATTAAAAAGCAAATGTGTTAATACTTTAAATGCCATGAATCTATGAGTATGAAATTATAAAAACAGAAGGTACTCACCTTAAGTGAATTATTGTATTCCAAAAATGTGTTTATTAGTAGGGTATTTAAAACCATAGAAGGTATTTCCCCAGTGAGACAATACTATTAATAATAAAAGATTATTATTACATCATGCTTATTTCTCAAACTAGTCCTCAAAAGACTTTTAGCTCATAATGTGCCAAAATGGAACTGAACCTGTATACATGTGAAATGAAAAAACTAGTAGAAAATAATAGAATTAATGGGTGGTTAAAATGGCTTTGTGAGCTAGACCCAAAATCTAACTACTTAAAACACTGTGTCTGTTGTAGCTGCTGGGAGTATATAGACCTCATTTCCCCAACTAGACTGAACACTACTTGAGAAGAAAAACCGCTTCTAAGAAATTTTTGTATCTTTCCCCCCACTCCAGTGTCCCTATAAATATCTACGGAGCAAGTGTAGATAAATGACATGTTTTCCTAGAAGGAAACCTAAGAGCATCAGGGAAACACCCCTACTCTGTTCTAACCACATAAAAGGAAAAAGAGATAATAAGAGTTCAGTTTCATTTTTGACTCATTAAAAGGAGACAATTGGCTACTTCCACCACCACCTCCATCCACAGGTGCAGATTATCCATTAAGCAAGGTAAGCATGGGCTTACTTGTGCTTATTTACTAATCTGCAGCAAACAATTTCACATTATTTTTACCACATCAAAGACTCTGCCTCTAGGTATGGCTGGCACCTATCTCTGTAACACGGGTCACCACAAGTCAGAATCGACTCGATAGCAACAGGTTTACAGAGGCACTCATATGCTGGCTCCTTCTTAGCGCACTCTGGGAAGCTGGGCTTTTGTTTGGTTGGTGTCATGGATTGAGTTATGTCCCCCCCAAAAATGTGTGCACCAACTTGGTTAGGCCACGATTCCCAGTATTGTATAGTTGTCCTCCATTTTGTGATTGTAATTTTATGTTGAGAGGATTAGGGTGGGATTGTAACACCACCTTCACTCAGGTCACCTCCCTGATCCAAGGTAAAAGGGTGTCTCCCTGGGGTGTGGCCTGCACAAGGGAAGCAAGCAGAGAGTTGGGGACCTCATACCACTGAGAAAGAAGCACCAGGAGCAGAGCGCATCCTTTAGACCCAGGATCCCTGCGTAAAGAAGCTCCTCATCCGGTGAACATTGGTGAGAAGGCAGGCAGAGAGAGAAAGCCTTCCCCTGGAGCCGACGCCCTGAATTTGGACTTGTAACCCACTAGACTGTGAGAAAATTAATTTCTCTTTGTTAAAGCCATCCACTTGTGGTATTTCTGTTATGGCAGCACTAGATGACTGAGACAGTTTGGTTTTCAATTCACTGTAAATAAGGGACCAAGGAGCCCTGGTGGTACAGTGGTTAGGCACTTGGCTGCTAACCAAAAAGTTGGCAGTTGGAACCCAACAGCTGATCCGTGGGAGAAAGATGTGGCAGTCTGCTTCCCTAAAGAATTACAGCCTTGGAAACCCTGTGGGGCAGCTCTACGCTGTCACATTGGTTCGCGATGAGTCAGAATTGACACACAATGGGTTTTGGTTTTGGTTTAAGTAAGGGGCTGATAGCCAGCTCATCTCTAGATATTCATGTCAGCATTCCATGTTTGTTATCATACATGGCTGCTTGGTCTCTCCAATGGTGGTTTTCTAAGACAGGACCATGAAGACACATTCTGTTGGTGAATCCTTATAGGGTATTCTGCAATGATGCTGATGTACTTACTGACAGAATAATTTTAAAAATCTCCCTTGTACTTTCTAAGCTCCTGGTAGTACCATCAATTCATAAAATTAGCAGTAATCTGATAATTTAGATCATGAGCCTTAAAAATACTCATACTCTTTAGCCTTGTAATTACTACTATGGATAGATTTCAAGAAAAAAAAATTTATTTAGAAAAAAACAAAAGTATGTTCGAAACAAAAAAACAAACTCTAAGTCTTCATGATAAATTATCCTTCATGGTCCCAGTGGACTCTATACCTAGACAAAGTTGAAAGTTAATATGACTGAGAGTAGTTAGTGAGCTTATAGAGTTTCTTGGGCACCAAGAGTTATAGGAGTGCCTGTTTCTCCACATTTTAACTACTGAAACAACATTTCATCTGAACGAGCATTTGACTGAAAGAAACGTGATTTAATCTATCACCTAGCATAGACTGCAGAGCCCAGAAAAACTAATTCATAGTAAAAAAAAAAAAAAGCTGACTCTTTTTCTAAATCCTGGGTACCCAACTGTCACCTAACATCCCCAGTAAACTATATCAAATATTATAATCATCAGCTTTCAAAATTTTATGGAAAATAATTTTTATTTTAAGAAAAGCTAAACTCAAGGAAAAATACTATCAAACTAGAAATCAAAATTTGGAAAGATGAAGTATTTTAAAATGTCATTTCTAGCCCTATGATTTAGGCTTATGAAAAATGGGTTTAAAAAAGAACAGTACACATAATTAGAATGTAGAAAATCATTTACCTCAAATGATATAAAGCATAAACCCTTGCAACACACCAGCAGAAAGTTGACAGAGCTACTCTTGTTCCAAGGTGATCATTGCTTTTTAAACACAAAGGGATTGTAAAAATTCCACAAAGACATAACAGAGATTCCCCGAGCAACTCCATAGTTAAAGCACAACCATAGCAAAGGAGGCTTAGAAGCACTGCCCACTGCACCTCCTAGGACTGCTCAACTCCAGGAGTAGGAATGATAAACGTAGGTCTAAATATGCAAGTTATAAAGTGCGCATCTCACTGGCAAGGTAATATGCTGGTCCCAAAGGAAATTATTGGCAGAGACAGAAGACATACCTTTGGGAGCTCCCTAAAGAAATGCCAACTATGCCCTCGGGGTAGGACGAGAGTTCAATACATATGTACTAAGCACCTCTATGCATCAGGTTGACACACTGGGGCATAGCAGTAAACAGCATTATGTCTGGCAGTTAATCTTACCCTGGAGTTAGACTAAAAAGCACTGAAAATTCACTTTAACTGAAATGTACAGTAAGCCAAAGAACCAAACCTGTTGATATCAAGTCGAATTTGAATGGCCAAATAACCTACTCTTTCTAAGAAGTTTTTGTTCCCCCTGCCCATCCCCAAATATTTTGACACATCACATTAAACATTTATAAATTGAATAACATGTTCAAAACTCAAGAATAACTAAAAAATACATTTCCTAAGCTGAATCTAAAGGAGTTAAATTAAGTACTCATTGATTTGTATCAAAAGTGACAAGAAATACACTATTTTTGTGCTGTTTCTTGAGATGTGATCAAAATCAAAGTTCAAATTTAAATATATATATTAAAAAAAGAATAAACATGGTTTATTTCAAGAAGACAGTTTTACAAAGTTTTAAAACTAGTTCCACTAAACGCAAAAATTTCATCTGTCGTTACTGTGCTTAACAATAAGATTTATGGACAAGCAGCAGTGTTGAAATCTTGTCAAGAAATATTTTAAATATTAAAAAACTATGTCAACTCTTGTTCTGCTCATGACAATCAAGAAAAATTAGTTTCGGATGTGGGATACTTCAGGGATTTGAAGTAGTTTGCTAAATAGGAAGCTAAATCCAATTACTTTTCTGAAGGTTTGGCATCTCTAACTGAAAACCAATATTCCAATTAACATTAGACAAATATTCAAGTTTATCCACATGTTCCAGGCATCCTTTCTGGCTAACAAATAGGCTGCATTTCTGTATTTAATTATTCCCATGTGCATATATAGGGTCTACATTATACTAGCAGTACATAAAGCAGAGGGAAAGAAGAAAACTTTTTAATTCTGTGGTCCACTTTTGCATGTACACAATCTAAATTTAACCTCCTGCATAATTCTATCTTCTTTACTAAATTAAAAACGTGCCAACACAAATCTTTTTTTTTTTAATTTGGGTGTTTCAAACTGCCTAATGGTACAAATGTGAAAGGCACTCCCTAAATCACTTCGTTCTACCCAAAAATTACAAACACAACACAGCTTCATCATCAAATATTGCCCTAAAGCTTACATACAATTCAGATATTCTGAGCCAGATTATTTACTTACATTGCTCCCCTAATTTCAGGGGAAACATTCTGAGCAAGAGTGGCTTCCAGGAGAAACGATCAAGTTCATTACCAATCAGCAGAAGCTCCTTACAAATGGAAGAAGAAATTCTCAAGGGTGGAAAACATGGCTAGCACAGCATATGTGCCTGTGGCTGGAGGTTGTTGTAATTTAGTTCATCTTGGGTCACCTAATCAGATGTCAAATTTTATATTAACGTTACATTATTTAACACAGCATATTACTTTTTTATTATTATTATTTTTTCTGACTAGGACTTTTATTTAGAACCAGCAAAGAATATCATTGTGGCAGTAAGGGAGCATTACGTAGTGTGTAACTTTGGAAACTGCTTTCAGTTTACTTTCTAAAGGTAAACACCTTTGTAACAAACTAAAAGAATATAATTACGCACATAAATACATGTGAAAACCAAAACCAAAACCAAACCCACTGCCGTCGAGTCAATACAGACTCATAGCAACGCTATAGGATAGAGTAGAACTGCCCTATAGAGTTTCCAAGGAGTGCCTGGTGGATTTGAACTGCTGACTTTTTGGTTTGCAGCCATAGCTCTTAACCACTACACCACTGGGGTTTCCTAAATGTGTGTGAAGGTGTCATATATTCAGTAAAATATCAGCTACCTGGATCTCAATTTTCTGTAATGTCGTTCATCCAGAACAATAATAAAATTATGGGAAGGGCAGAGAAAGATGGGAGGACACACCTGAGCTCTCTAAATGGATTCATAAATAAAGCCCACGCACGTAAGTCACTGACAAGAGCCTTAGACCCCTTCTCAGCATCTACTATTCTTAATTTGTATGTAAAACAAACTTGATAACTTGTTTTCAAAACCTGCGAAACTCCACCCCCTTGCCAAAAGCCAAGCCAGGTGCTCTCAAGTCGATTCCAACTCATGGCGACCCTATGTGTTGCAGAATAGAACTGTGCTCCACAGGGCTTACAAGGCTGTGACCTTTCAGAAGCAGATTGCCAGGCCTTTCTTCCCAGGCTTCTCTAGGTGGACTTGAACCAACAGCTTTTTGGTAAAAAGCTGAGCACTTAAGTGCTTGCACTACCCAGGAACTTTGTAAACTTAGAGCCAGTAAATTAGGAACCAGCAAGGCGATTACAAATAAGGAAAATAAAGGAACAGAAAATAATACACAAAAATCCAATAGAAACCAAGAAGTCATATATTTTTTAAAAGTAGAAGAATTTTAAATAACATATTTGTCTGGACCATGCAGCAGAGGGACAAACAATACTTAATGAGCCGTAAGTGCTGAAGGACCACCAAGCTCAGTCCTCAGACTGGTTTTCTGCTCTATCCATACCTAATCCCCAGTGCTCCTCAAACCATGAGTCATGACCCATCAATGGTTTGCAAAATCAACTAAACAAGTTGTGAACTTTTTTTTTTTTTAATGGAATGGGAGAGGAGGGGACAGATGGGAAAGGTTATAATAGAAAATATCAGAGTTTGTCACATATAAATGGGCGTGTATCATTTTGTGAAACTTCTGCTCTGTGTTGTATGCACACTAGAACATACATTTCTTACTGTAGTGAGTGGTCAAAAGTTTTAAAAACTGCCAGTAATCTCCTACAGCCTCATGGCTTTCATACCATCCTACCCTACTGACTTCCAATTTCATATTTTCAGCCTGGACTTCTCACCTGAACTTGAGACTGACCTCTCCCACTGCCTAATCTACATCTCCTTCTCAAAATCAGCATATCCAAAATCAAACTTCTGCTCCTACAACCCCTTTGCAGCTCCTTTTCAGCAAATGACAGTTCCATCCTTCAAGTTGCTCAAGAAGTCATCCTCATTCCTGATTCACAATCCACATCCAAACCATTAGCAACTCCTACAGGCTCTACTTCTGAAATACATCCAGAATCCGACTGCTTCTCACTCTCTTCGTGGCTACCATACACCAGCCTCCAACTGGCCTTCCTACCTCTAGTCTCAGCCCCTATGGTCTATTCTCAAATTAACAGCCAGAGTGATTCTTTATAAACAAATGTCAGGTCATGTCCCTCCTCTGCTCAAAATTCTCCAGTGGCTTCCCATCTCTCCCAGAACTTGGCTATGAGGCCCTTCATGACCTTCCCTTACCCCTTCCCCATCTCTTTGACTTCATCTCCTTCCACAGGCCCCTTCACTCACTCCAGTCCAGCCACACTGGACTCCTTGCTATTACTAGAAAGTGAAAACCATGTTTCCACTTCAGGGCCTCTGCATTTGCTGCTCCCTCTGCCTGGGAGATTCTTTACCTAAACCACACAGCTAGTCCCTTCACTTGCCTTCAAACCTCTAACGAAATGCCACCTCATCAGTGAAGCCCTCCTTGACAGCCCTAAATAAAATACATTCCAAACCCACCCACCCCATCCAGCATGCCCTATGGCCTTACCCTGCTTTATTTTTTCTATAGCACTGATCACCACCTGACATATTATACATTACTCATTTATTTATTTGTTCTTTGTCTCCTCCAATTAGAAGAGAAGTTCCATATGGGCAGGGCCTCTATCTGTTTTGTTCACTGCTAAGTTTAAGCACATAGAGGAGAGCCTGGCACATACGAAGCACCCAATAAAGATTGGTTGACTACGCCCAGGCCTTGAGGACATCAAAACAATAAATGAACAAAGAATTGTTCATTTGATGGTCCTGATTCAACAAGGAAAAGTCAAATTATTTTTCTATATTTATATAATTAAAAAGCCAAAGTTCTACATATCTGTTCCTGTGTGTTAGAAGGATTTCATCTGAAATGTTCATTACTTTTTAAATGTGGGAGTAAAGAAAAAAGAGTAAATTCTTAAGGTAAGAGGAAACAATTTTAGCTATCAAGAATGATTTGTTCCTTGAGAGAGATTATGAAGTAATGGCAGAGCCAGGGTCCAGGTAGTAATAACATTTATTCAGTACTTCTGATTAAGAAGGCACCATGCTTGGGATGTTCACATACATTGCCTCAAGTAATGCTCACAACATATTTATAGACAGGTATGACTGTCCATATTCCACAGATAAGGAAAGTGAAGAAGAGAGAGTTAAAAAACATGTATGTCCAGGATTACTCAGCCAGGACTAGAAGGGCATGATTTAAACTGCCTCTTTATCTCTAAAACCTGGACAATAAAATTGGTGAAAGAAAAGGAATTGAAAAACATGAAGGATGGGTTATAAAAAAGCTCCTTAGACCTGCAGTATTAAATCTTAATAATATGGAAGACGGTCGAATTAATTAAGACACTTAAGCAAGAGAGGAAGTCTTCAAGTTTGGGTGAATATCTAGTGAACAGTTTTAAAACAAATGTGAAGACTTTGGTTATGCCCCAAAATCACAAAATAAGCTCTGAAACTATTAACCATAATTTCTACTAAAAGCTTTAGTTCCATTAAATATGAATATTTTCTTTCATGCCCTTCATTCATTTATTCATTCAGTAAACATATAGTCAACATCTACAACATACAAGGCATTTTATGTGGAACTCCAAGAACACAAAGCTACATCAAGTTCAATCTCTGATCACAAAAAGCTGACAAACTATGAAGTAATAGAATAAGGAATATATAAAGGAATGAAACACAAAGGCTGATAACTACAAGATACAGCATATGATCATGGCCATAAATAAATCATAAACTCAATTCTATAGGAATTCAGAGAAACAGGGTCCATTCCCAGGTAGGGTGGAAAAGGTAGGATGTGAGGAGTGGGAACAGTAAAAGTTCATAGAGAAAATGACACAGAAGACGGGCCTTGAAAGATAGATGGGCTTCCATGGGTAAAGGGGAACAGGAGGGAAAGAGAAGACAGAATGAGGTATCCCATAAAGGGAAAGCCCAGACTAAATAAAGAGGAGGGAAAACAGCAGGGAAATAATGGAAATGAGGAGAAGCTGTGTGGGTGTGATTCATTGTAGAACTGTAAAAGATGAACTTTTAAAAAGCGTATACTAAACCTGTTTTCATTGCAGTGGCTACCCAAAGCTCTAGCAACTTCCTTTTGAACAAGGTAAGCCATTATTTAATAATTATTCCACTAAATATAAAATTATCCATTCAGAAGATATACAAATGGAAAATAAGTACATGAAAAGACGTTCAACCTCATTAGTCATTAGGAAAATGCAAATTAAAAACTACATAAGATACCATTTCACACTCACTGGAATGGCTATACTAAGAAAGAGAGACAATAGGAAAAGTTAGTGAGGGAAGAAACAAGAACCCTCATACATTGCCGGTGGGAATGTAAAATAATGCAGCCACTTTGGGAAACAGTTTACCAGTTTTTTAAGAAATTAAACATAAATTTGCCATCCCACCCAACCCAGTGCTGTCGAGTCGATTCCGAGTCATAGCGACCCTGTAGGGCAGAGTAGAACTGCCCCATAGAGTTTCCAAGGAACGCCTGGCTATGACCCAGCAATTCCACTCAAGAGAAATGAAAACATAGGTCCACACAAAACTTGTACATGACTGCTCACAGCAGCATTATTCATAATAGCCCCAAAGCAGAAACAACTCAAATGTCCATCAGATGATAAAAGGATAAATGAAATGTGGTGTACCCATATAATGTGATATTATTCAGCCTTAAAAGGAATGAAGTACTAATACATGCTATGGCATGGATGAACCTCAAAAGCTTTATGCTAAATAAAAGAAGCCCTATGTAAGAGACCACATATTGTCTGCTTCCATGTATACAAAAAGGCAAATCTACAGAGACCAAACGGAGTGCCTGGGTGGCACAAATGGTTAAGCACTCAGCTATTAACCGAAAAGTTGGTAGTTCAAATCTACCCAAAGGTGCCTTGGAAGAAAGGCCTGGTGATCTACTTCTGAAAGATCACAGTCATTGAAAACCCTATGAAGTGCAGTTCTACTCTGAAACACATGCGGTCGCCAAGAGTCAAAGCTGACTACTGAAATTGCTTTAGGGCTTTTTGTTGTTGTTGTTTATAGAGACAGAAAGTAGAGTAGTGGTTTCCTGAGGTGGTGTGAGTAAAGAATGAAGACTAACAGTTAATGGACATAAGGAATCATACTGGGATGATCAAAATGTTGTAAATATACTAAAGCTGACTTATGGTGATGGTTGCACAACTTGGTAAATTTATTTTTAAAAGTCACTGAATTTAACACTTGCAAAGTGTAAATTATATGGTGTATAAAATATGCTTCAAAATAAAATTACATAAAAAAATCTTCTCCATTTCTCCATTGCCCATATTATCTTTCATAACTTGATATATTCTAGTGCAGATAAATATATTCAATGAATATGGAAGAAGGCAGAACTAATTTGATTATTTTTTATCACCCCCTCTACACTATCTAAAATAAGGTTTTGTTACAAAAATGTGTTGTTGTTGTTGTGTGTCATCTAGTCAATTTGGACTCATGGCGACTCTATAGGAGAGAGTAGAACTGCCCTCATAGGGTTTCCAAGGCTGTAATATTTACGGAAGCAGACTGCCACATCTTTATCCCACGGAGCAGCTGGTAGGTTCAAACTGCCAACCTTTCAGTTAGCAGTCAAGAGCTTAACCACTATGCCACCAGGGTTCTTTCATCAAAATGTAACACAAGGGACTACATGAATCATTTAGAAATTATCTAGACTGTGGAAGTATGTCAAGTGAGGAGATCAACTGGTCAGATAGAACACAGACATTTAAAAGCAGGAGGAGGAGTAGTCTCTGAGGAGAACAAAGAAATGGTAGTAGAAATGGCTACAGTTTTAAGGCATCCAGGCAAGAGTTTCAAAAAGTAGGAATGAACAGTGTCAAACATGATAGAAAGGTAGTGTAATATAACCAAAACATATTCATGGATTTGGCAATCAAAAGGTCAAGTGGAGCAGTTGAGGCAAAGTCACATTAAGCATGGGTGGAAAAATGAAGTGGGAGGTAAGAAAGCAGAGAATATAAAAGTAGACAGTTCTTATGAGATGATGTGTGGAAAGAAAAAAGAAAGGATGGTTCACATTAGAGAAATAACAAAAAGAATCTGGAGGCACGTCTATGTTGGGATAAACTTCAGCATGTTTATAAACTGCAGAGAAGGAGCAGAGAGAGGGAGAGATGGAAAACTTAAGAGCAAGAGCAACTGACTAATAAATCAGTACTCCAGAAGCTAGTGGAGGGTGAAAGGGGTCAAGGGAAGAGGAGTCTGGTCTTAAAGAGGAGGAAGGAATCTCATCCTTTAAGACAGGAAGGAGGGCAGGAGAGTTGGGAATGGATATAGACAAGAGTTTAGAGGGGCTGGTGAGTTATTGAGGGAGATCAACCTTGAGGGTTTCAATCTTCCAAACTAAACTAAACAAAATAAAAACAATAGGATATAAAAATAGACTCCTGGGAATAAGAGGGAAGGGGGTGACTGGCTAACAGAAATGGGAGACCAAGGTGAAGCTGAAATTTTAGGCAAACAAGTTTGAAAGCCACAAATCTCTAATGGCAGCAAGAACACAAACAGTGTTCTGATGAGGCTGGGCTTTCCAAAGAAAAGGAAGGTAAAGAGCAAGGAACTCATGGCTATAGGAAAGAAAACATTTGAGATGATCGGTACTGGATTCCATGTCCCAAAGAGAGCAAAGAACACAGAAATAAATTGAAGGGTGGTCCTCACAAAGGGAGAAGTAGTCTGCTGTCACTAATGCAGAATGGAAACTGAACCCACTCTGCCTACCTACCTTTATTATTAACTAATGAAGCCTCCTTACATACACCTTTCTCTGCAAGTCTATTTGGCAAACAGCCATGGAGTACTCCTCCAAGCAATTCACCATGCTGTGTACTTACAGGCAAGCAAAGAAACAGTCCCAGTCACCAGAGTATATAGCTCACTAGGAGAAAAGAGGTAAGACCCAAGTAACTGTAATATCAGGCAAAATAATATAAATGCTATGAGAGGTTCTCTAGTGCTGCTATAACAGAAATACCACAAGTGGATGGCTTTAACAAAGATAAATTCATTTTCTCACAGTCTAATGAGCTAGAAGTCCAAATTCAGGGCGTCACCTCCAGGAGAAGGCTTTCTCTCTCTGTCTGCTCTGGAGGAAGGTCTTTCTTGTCAATCTTCCCCTGGACTAGGAGCTTCTCCGTGCAGGAACCCCAGATCCAAAGGACGCACTCTGCTCCCTGTGCTTCTTCCTTGGTGGTATGAGGTCTCCCCCTCCACTCCCTTCCCTTTCCTTTTTATCTCTTGAGAGATAAAAGGTGGTGCAGGCCATACCCCAAGGAAACTCCCTTTACATTGGATCAGGGATGTGACCTGGGCAAGGGTGGTGTTACAATTCCATCCTAATCCTTTTTAACACAAAATTACAATCACAAAATGGAGGACAACCATCCAATACTGGGAGTCATGGCCTAACCAAGCCAACACATATTTCTGGGCGACACAATGCAGTCCATGACAAGGCGGGAAAGATCACAGATAACTTTGAGGGGCAGGATGAAATCAGGAAAGGCTTCAGGGAGAAGATGGACTTCGTGGGATGTTTCCACAAAGGAATATGGGGAAAGAAAGGCAGAATACAGGTAGAGAGAATAGCACAGGCAACGGCATGGTGGAAGAAATGTATAAGGTGCATTGGTCAAAAGAGGAGATAATCTAATAAACACATGAACAGAGGCTCAACATCATTAGCCATTAAGGAAATGCACATTAAAAACCACAATGAGATACCACTCCACACTGATTAGAATAGTTATAATAAAAGACAGATCATATAAAAATGTAGAACAAAATTCTAACTCACAAAAAAGAAAAAAAAAAAAAACAGACCAAACTTATTGGTCTGACAGAGACTGGAGAAACTCTGAGAGTATGGGCCTCCGGACACCCTTTTAGCTCAGTAATGAAGTCACTCCTGTGGTTCACCTTTCAGCCAAAGATTACACAGGCCCATAAAACAAAATAAGACTAAATGGGCATACCAGTCCAGGGGCTGGGATGAAAAGACAGAAGGGACAGGAAAACCAGTAATAGGGAACCCAAGGCTGAGGAGGGGGAGAGTGTCAACATGTCATGGGGTTGGCAACCAATGTCACAAAACAATATGTGTACTACTTGTTTAATGAGAAGCCAGTTTGTTCTGTAAACCTTCATCTAAAGTACAATTTAAAAAAAAAAAAAAAAGCAATAACAAAGCTTAGCAAGGATATAGAAAAACCAGAACCCTCATGGCTGGTGGGAATATAAAATGCATACAGCTACTAAGGAAAACAGTTGGGCAGTTCCTCCAAAAACTAAACATAAATTTACCATATGATCTTGCAATTCTACTCATAATAATCTACCATGAGAAATAAAAACACGTTCCCACAAAGATGTGTACATGAATGTTCATAGCTGCATTATTCATAAAGGCTAAAACCTGGAAGCAATCTAAATGCCCAACAACTGACGAATGAATAAGCAAAAGTGTGGTGTATGCATGCAATGGAATACTATTCAGCAACAAAAACTAATGAACTACTGATATATGCTACAACATGGATGAACTTCAAAAACATCATGTTAGATGAAAGAAGCCAGATGTAAAAGACTACATATTATTTGATTCCACTTATATAAAATGTCCAGAAAAGGCCACTTTATAGAGACAGAAAGCTGACCAGTAATCCCTAGTACTAGGGGTGGGAGTCGAAAACCCTGGTGGCGTAGTGGTTAAGAGCTAAGGCTGCTAACCAAAAGGCCGGCAGTCTGAACGCACCAGGTGCTCCTTGGAAACTCTCTGGGGCAGTTCTACTCTGTCCTATAGGGTTGCTATGAGTTAGAATCTACTCAACTTCAACAGGCAGGGGTGGGAGTGGGAATTAACTGCAAATGGGCACAAGGGAGCTTTGGGGGTAATGAAAATGTTCTAAAATTAAATTCTGGTGATGATTGAACAACTCTATAAAATCACTAAGAATCACTGAACTGTACATTTACAGTGGATGACTGCTGTTGTATGCAAATTATACATCAGTAAAGCTTTTTTTTTTAATAAAGAAAATAATACAGCTTGATTGGCATGTAGGTTCTGCAGAAATAAAGAGTAGGAGGTAAAATTAGCAGTTGGGTACCACTTTTTAGACACCTTTGAATGCCAGAATAAGAAGTCTCAATTTAATCTTATAGACAATAAAAAAAAAAAAAAAAATTTTTTTTTTTTTTTAGGGCTCCCCTAAAGATATGAGAATAGGATGGGGGGGGAGAAATGAATTCCAATTCAGACTAGTCTTATCATAATATGTCAGAGAAGTAGAAAGTTAAAGTCATAATGGCTGGCCCCGTGGGCTTTCTTGGTCCATGGGCCTAGACTTTACCAGGACCAACCCTCCTATACACCTCTACCTTGAATCACAAAGGTAGAATGAAAAGGAGATGGTCCAGTGAAAAGAATATGGCCACTGAACCTACCATTCTAACCGAAGGGTAACATGCTATGATTGGTAAACTCAAATGGGGACTCAACCAAACAAGAATATTAAGTCCTGGTGAGAAGCCAGTCCCAGATTTGGTCGGCGGGGGGGGGGGGGGGGGGTCGGGGGGGTCAGGGGCGTAAGCATCCTGCTATAAGAGATTTGGAAAAGGAAACTTAAAAACAACAATGCAGGTGGCCCATCAGAAAGCACAGTGAAATCAGATAGCTGCTGATTTTACTCTACATTTTATTAATTTTACTAATGATTCTCATATAAAGTCTGTTGTTCAAAGTTCATTTCTTTTAATTACATAAAATTCCTTTTACCTACTACTAGTTCGTTCCTGTTCATACAGTTGGGTCTCACAAAAATACGTTTCTGAAGAAACATCAGCCTTGGTTACATTTGGTACTTTCAAGGGACACTCAGAGCACTAACATACTCTGAGACACATATACCAGGACTGATGTAACTCTCAGCTGTTCACAGATGCTCTTATAAAAACAGTATATCTTTTTCTTTTATTGAGAAAGATTACAAAATAACCTCTCTAGAAAACTGGCTTTGTTTTTCTTTATTCAAAGAGAGAGAGACAAAGGAGGGTAGGCAGGATAGCGGAGGGTGGGGTTGTAAGGTTTGTAATAATTGCTGATTCACAATTGAAACCATTCAGAACTCCATTTACAGAAAGCTAATACAAAAGGAATAATTGTGCTAGATGGGATTAAACAGGAAGATAGATAACATAAATGAAAGAAAACCTCATGCAATTACAGATAATTAGAGGCCACTTATATATTTTTCTCTCATCACTGACACAAAAAGATAAGATTTTTCATTTCCTTATAATGGGTCCATTAATAGTTTTATTGTAATATTAGAAACATCTTGCTTCTGAGTGTATCTCAAAGGATTAATTTTTTTTAAAGATCAAACAACAAATAGAATGAAATTCTAGCAGAAAAAGGTATTCCCTGATTACTTCTGGCTTAGAATGTTTTATTTCAGACAGATGATCAAATTTCTGATCTGATGAATTTGCCAAGATAAAATCCTAATAGTAAAGTTACAATCTAGGCAGTTGTTCAAGCTAACACTACCAAGCAGAAAACTCAAATACTGATTGAAGAGCATGGAGATAAAGAAGTATGCATTCAATTTACAAACAAAAAAATGCACATGCCCCAGGCAAGTAAAGCATACCAGAAGGATATTAAAATTAGAATGCATTTTATCAGTATAGGTCCATTCTTCCTTGCTCTATGTATAACCCCCATTAATGTCAATTAGCATTACGTACCTAAATCCAAGGAAGCATAACTCCAATGTTATAATAATTTGTACTTACCTATCTCATCTGCAAACTAATTCCATCTCATAGGGTCCTAGAACTTAGATCACTATCATTACAGTCTACCCAACACATGCTGACTGACCAACAACCACACCCCAGTCTAGGGGCTGGCACCAGATGACCATGAAGGTCCCATCTGTTTCTGAAATGCTGAACTAATAAAAATGTAAGATTCCAAGTCTCTTACCACAACTATTATTCAGATGCAATAAACATTTATCAAGAATTTTACTACAAGTACCATGGTGGATACTGCTGGCACAGGTTCTAAGGAGCCCAACATTGAAGGTAAAGAAGCTAAGAATCAAAGAGGTGAAGTGAGTTGCCTATAATCAAAGAGCCAGAAAGAACTGGGACTAGGACCCAAGTCTTGTAACAAAAAATTTGATCTTTTTTTTTTTTTTTTTTTAACAATACCTGAAAGTATAGTTTATAGGAGCAAACATTCCTAGTGGCCCACTGGCCACCTAAAAATGCTTTCCAACTGCCTGCTATTCACATCCCAGATAGTGATAATCATTGGGTCAGTGATAATCTGTGCATGAAAAAGAATTTAAAAGGACTAAAGGGAAGAAAACAAAGAAAAGAGATACTGTAAGAAACAATACAAAATTATGAGTTGAAAATCATCTGTTTCTAAAACTGCAGTATCCAATAAGGCACCCACTAGGTACATGTGGCTACTGAGTACTTCAAATGTGCTGTGAATGTAAAACAGGCACCAGATTTTGAATACAAAAGGAAGTAAGATGTCTCATTAATATTTTTTATATTGGCTGCACATTGAAATTATAATATTTTAGACATATGGGCTAAATAAAATATATACCATTAAAATTTATTTTACCTCTTTCTTTTTACTTTTTAATGTGGACATTAGAAAACTAAAAATTACATATGTGGATTGCATTTGTGGCTTGCACTGGGCAAGACCCTATAGCCATATAAAAAATATACGTGTATATATTAAATATGTTAGGAACATACTTGTAACCTACACACTTTGTGGATTATGGTTGACTCTGATCTAGAAAATTTACATAATTTGGAAAGACCTCTATATCCTTCTCTAGTATGGCTGAGAGACTAGTGGGGTTAGAGAACACCCACCTTTATTCACATATCACATATCACTCAGGCATACCATTCAGTTATCTAATTGCTCTCTTTTCTGTGAATAGAAATAAACTAACTCATATATGGAATGATAATCCAAAGCTCTAAACATTCTGAGAGTAAATAAACGAGTTTACAGGATATATACAAAAGAGAGAATCACATCAATTTGGATCAGAAAAGCCCAAAGAAGGCCAGGAAGCCACATCCCATATTTTAAAGAGTTAACATTTTTATGCTCATCAAATTACTATCAGAACATTAAAGAAAAGTACTTAAGAATTTAAAAGTCTTCTCCAACAAATGTACACCATCTTGAATTTTTTTTCTATTCCTTTCTCAAATCTTTGTATGCTCATCTATTATAGAAACATTTATTTCATTTTCTGTAATTTAATATGCACTATTTCATAATCTGCTTTTTAAAAAAATTATATGAAAAGTTTTACACTATTCCACTTTTAAAAATAACAGTCACTTATAATTAGACCCAAAACCAAAATCCACTGTCGTCTAGTCGATTCCGACTCATGGCAACCCCACAGGACAGAACAGAATTCCCCAAAGGGTTTCCAAGGCTCTACTCTTTACTGAAGCAGACTTCCACATCTTCCTCCCTCGAAGTGGCTGGTGCATTTAAACTGTCGGCCTTTCGGTTAGCAGCTGAGAGGTTAGCCACTGTGCCTCCAGGGCTCCCTCACTTACCTCATATCAAACGGTAGTACTGCAATAAACCTAATAATTTTCCAACTATAGAAAGCTGGTTTGCAATTTTTTGCAAAGGTAATTAATATTATAAATGAATACCTTCATGATTTTTTTTTTTTTAATTGAGAACTATTTTCTTAAATATCCAAGAGTAGAATTCTGGTGTAAGAGCATACAAACCTTTTTTTGTCATACTCCATTTTTTTATTGCCACTCCACTCTTTTTCTTTAACTCGCCACCTTCGTTAATCCCTAAACATATGGCTGCAAATTTCTGCACCCTCTCTTTCTCACCTGTTTATTCTATATCCTTCAGGGAGAGAACATGGTTTCAGCCCTTCAATGGTCCTAAGGAAAACAAAGCCACCAATATCGCTACATCCCTGATAGCACCTTCTCAATCTGCAGCATGCTGTTTTTACTTGCAATGGCAATGAGCACAGCTGGCCTCTGAACAGTTCCATCAGACCATATTCCTTTGTGATATCAGCCAAAAGCATGCTCATTTAAAAAGCCATGGACCAAAAAGCTCTCAGACTTCTGCGTGACTTAAAATGATTTTTTATATATCAATACCATACAAATAAACAGAGTGGAAGGAAGTCTTAAGTACAGAAAAAGTAACAAATAGCAAACTCCAAACCACAGGATCTCTGTTTAAAATTATGCCTAATACAGCCTCTGTTTTGCAGAAGAGAAAAATCAGCCAAGTGCCTTTCTCAACCATTAATGACTGTCAGTCATTACATCACACATATGTCATCTGACACAATTAAACTTTTAGATCAGTAAACATTTCCTCTCTGCTACAACAGAGGGTTAGTGTTCAAATTGGCGGGGAGAGGGGAAGAAATCCCAGCACACATAAAAGCATCAAAACACGGGCCAAACCGTTAGAGTAAGTCTAATTTCCCCTCTCTCAACTTACTCAACCAATCAGTCTTGCTTCAACTAACAAATGGACGTGAAAATTTCATGACATGAAAGTGAATGTATTTTCCAAAGCTCTTCTGCCAAATGCAATAAGCATTAGCATTTGGTGACAAAGAAAGTGAACTTCAGGATAAGTTAACAAATGAATGAAGCAACCTCTTCCTCGGAAACTCAAGTTCCGGATGTAAGATCAGACTTTGGGTAACTGTCCAGAAGATCCTGTTACCTTTCTGATAGGTGTATACACGATGACTCTTATGTAATCATGAATATACACGTTCACACCATGAATATGTACACATAGTTCGTGTGCATCTCCTTTTTCTATAACCTGACCACTGTTTTGCCAAAGAAAACCTAGGCTGTCTATGCCCCACCTGGAAATGATTAAACTAAAAATGCCACATGATATTGTAAAGCATGGGCTTTGGAACAGATTGCTTAATATTTATGCAACGCTGAGCAAGTTTCTTAACCTTGCTCAAAGGCTCAGTTTCTTGCTCCATAAAATAGGAGCAATAATGCCACTCTCACATGATGATTATGAAGATTAAATGAAACAATTAATGAAATTCACCTTAGACTCAACAGATGCTCAATAAACATGGATTTTTCTCCTTTCTTTCCTTACCTCCCTTTCTTATATCAAAGATACAGGATACAGGAAATGGCTTAAAGTTGTAAATAGGAGAAAAATGGTTGGCTGACCCAGTAGTGCATCAAAACACATATGGATTGCTGATGCATAGTAAAGCCAGTGACCCATCTTGCAGAAAGTCTAAAAGGAGGCTGCCACCCAGAGATGATCTAAGGAGTCCTGGTTGCAGTATAATGTTCCCAAATAAGGTATCCGTTTGTGGATGGTTGCTTCCTTGCCAGTTAACTAAGATGCCTTCTCCAGAAAGATGCCCTTGGGCTGTCAAGAGAAGAACTCTCCCTGATGCCCACTGTATCTACTTTTTCTGATCTTTTAGAAAAAGTCCATGTGGTGTTCGCGTAGTGGGAATAAAGCTCTTCTGTATTTGAATCCTGGGTCTCCCAGCTGTCTTCTTGTACTCATCAGAAATTAAGTGGTATATAAGGTTGATCTCTGATATATCTGTTGTCAATTCTTTTTTTTTTTTATTGTGCTTTAAGTGAAAGTTTACAAATCAAGTCAGTTTCTCATACAAAAATTTATACATACCTTGCTACCTACTCCTAGTTGCTCTCCCCTAATGAAACAGCACACTCCTTCTCTCCACCCTCTATTTCCATGTCCATTCAGCCAGCTTCTGACCCCCTTTGCCTCCTCATCTCCCCTCCAGACAGGAGACGCCCATATAGTTTCATGCGTCTACTTGATCCAAGAAGCTCACTCCTCACTAGTATCCCACTTCTATCTTATAGTCCAGTCCAATCCCTGTCGGAAGAGTTGGCTTCTGTTATCAATTACTTATTTGGTGAAATATATACACTCTTTAAAAAGAAAAAGAAGGAAGGGAGGGAGGGAGGGGAAAGAGAGAACAGTCAGAGAGAGACACAGAAACAGAGAGCGACACGGATGACAGAAACAGGGAGAGAGAAAGAGAGAGTGGAAGTAAGAAAAAGAAAGAAAGAAGGAAGGAAGGAAATCAGTTGGCATCCTGGCAGGGCCAAGATCAACCACATAATTTGTGGGACCCAGCGCAAAATAAAAATGTGGGGCCCATTGCTGGCACAGCGCTCGGCTGCTAACCAAAAAGTCACTGGTTCAAACCCAACAGCTACTCTGTGGGAGAAAGATATGGAAGTCCATTTATATAAATATTTACAGCCTTGGAAACACTATGGGGCAGTTCTATTCTGTCCTGTAGGGTGGCTATGAGTAGGAATTGTCTCGACAGCAGTGAGTTTGTGTTTTTTTTTTTTAATTGCTTAAAAATTAATAAGAATTTCAAGATAGCCACTGCAGAGAATCAAATCCAGCATGAGGCTCTGTGCATCTACACAGGTCACATGCCCATGAAGCCAGTCCTAGACAGGTTTAAGGCTGGGACCTACAAGGAGGCTGGATAACAGATTTCATCTCTAAAGCAAATGACCGTAATTAAGCATGTGGGCAAGTACTTGGACAGTCTCACTACCCTGGGGACACCATAGACGCTATTTGCTTGTAAACAACTCTTTACAAACATAATTAATTGTAGGATAAATTATTTTAGAGTCCATAGACCACAAGTGATTGTGACAGTGAGTGAAATAAGGTTTTAATAACAATAAAAACTTAGATTTGAAAGTCAAGAATACAGGAGATAAGACTTCCATCAATACAGAAAATCTAAGTTCAAGGGTTAGGGAAGTTTAAAAAAGAAAAGTTTTAAAAATATTTTCATTTTAAGCATATCATTAATTTGGTATATGTTAAAAAGAAGTAGCATAGATTATAAAAATACCTACAATACTCTACTTCTCCAATAAAGAGGCAAAGTCCATTTCCCTACCCCTTTTTATAATCTGGGTTGGCCAAAGTCAATGGGACATTAGGAATATGACACAAGTGGAGCCTTGTAAAGGGTTTATGCAGTGGGACCCATAACTACCATGAGAACAAGCCCAGGGTAGCCTGCTGGACCATGAGGTAAATGTGACCCAATCAACCTCAGCTAATTGTGAACAAACTGCCAGAAAAGTGAGTTCATCTTAGGCCATCCAGTCCCCAGCTGGGCCACCAGTTGACCACAAACATACGAGTGAGCCCAGCTGAGATCAGCCAACTATGGCCCAGATCAGTAGAACTGCCCAACTGATCCAGAGACTCAAGAACAATAATAAATGTTGTTATGTTAAGTCACCAAGCTTTGGGATGGTTTGCTGTATGTACAGTGAAAGTGTTAAATGATACAGGTAGCATTTTAGTTCAGTAGGGAAAGAATGGATTATGCAATAAGCAGAGGCTCAGATAAACAGCTCTCACCATTTTTGGCGGGAGATTAGATTTTCACTAAACTGCATAATAAACTCCAGGTGCATTAAAATACACACACACACACACACACACATATATATATATAAAGAATTATAGCATAAAAATGTTAAAATAAATTACAGGTTGATTTTCATGTATACTTGGCATAGGTAAGGCTTTTCTAGGCAGAGAAATCTAAAGGAAAAAGATTGATAGATTTTACTATGTAAATATGAACAAAACTTTTTATGTCAGAAAACTACTATAAATAAAAATAAAAGGCAAATGATAAGTTGGGTAAAACTTTTTTTCTATATGATGAGAGATTACATTCCTAATATACACAAAGCATTTTTATATATAAAAAAGTAGGATAAAAGATTATCATTCCTAATATACACAAAATAACATGAAAAAGATGAAGAACTTGGAAGAATATTGAACAAACAACATACATTTGTAAATCACAAAAGAAGAAAAAGATAATTGTGAAAAATTCTCAACCTCACTGGCAAGCAAAGAAATGAAGAGTAAACAGCAATAATATTATCTTACCAGTTAAAAGTCAAAACAAGTAATAATACTTAGAAAAACAGACATTTTCACATACTGCTGGTACAACTACAATTTGATACAACATTTCCGGAAGGATATATATGTATATATACATAAACCCACATAATATATGTATATATGTATATGTGCATGCATATATATATAATCTCAGAAGTCGTGTATATAAAATATTTTTTGGTTAGGCAATTTTCTTTCTAGGACTATATTCAAATGAAACAATCAGGGATTCTGGGAAGATGACCACTTGAGCTCATGGTCCTGATGCCCCTTCTCTTTTGATATCTTCTCTGGAACTAAACAAAATACAAAGCAGGTAGGCTAAAGTAGTTTGAGGGATGTACCTGAGGACACAGGATATTCCTGGTTCTTAGCTGAGCTCTAGATTTGTAAGGTTACCAGATAACAGTTTCAGGGAGATAATATATTATTATAACCTCTTTTGACTGATCAATTCATAGAATCACGTTTGAGATGGCATAACTTATTGGTCAAATAAAGATGGAGAATATTCCCAAGAATTGTAGTTAACATTTGCTGAGAGTTCACTTACTGCCATATTCTGGGTGGTTTATGTGTTTACTCCATTTGACTCTCACAACAATCCCACGCAGGAAGCCATAATTATTATTCTCCAGGTGGGGACACTGACACTTGGAGAGGGTTTTGTTTTCTGTTTGCCTGCTTAAATAGTTTGCACAAGGCCACACAGCTAACAAGTGGCAAAGTCAGGACTGGAACCCAGGCAATCTGACTCTAGAGTAATCATTACACTATAATACGTCAGATGTGCCACTTCAAACCCTAGAGCATTTATTAGCATTAATTTCAAGGAATCAATGTTGAATCTCCTACCGCAACCTTAGAAACAGTAGCTTTTTCTAAGAGGCTCTTGCTGGGTCAGAATCAAAGGCACCTAAACCGTAGGTCATTCAGGGATTAGAGACCTACTTCACTCTCTTGCTATATAAGCTAGTGGTACCCAGAGTTACTGCTTAACACCAAGGGCAAAGATCCCATACTGCCCTCACTGCCCTTTAGTTACCTCTGTACCTGGTAAACTGACCTTTTGGTGCCTAAGTAATAATAGCTACCATTACTGACTGAAGAGCTAGTAAACCAAATTTTGACCCCAGAACCTGCAAACATACCATGAGCTAGCTCTATTACACATGACAGCCAACTAATCAGTGCCTAAGCATTCCTACACAAAGGACCTTGGGCTTCACTTTCAGTTTGTCATAAGGACTTTACTGGAATTCATGGCAGTTTCTGGAACGTCTAGGACCCACGAGACTCCCAAACTCCCTCCAGTCCTACATTTCTATACCTTGTTCTAGCTGCTCAAACGGTATGTTTTAAGAAAGAAATTTTGCCTTCCAAGAAGAAGAGCTCAAAAATTCTCTAAGTAGGAAAAGAAGAGAATCAACTTTTTTCTCATGCTCATGGACATGTGTTAATACTGAAAAGGCCCAATTAATTCTCATGCCAGTAAGACTCTGATGAATTCCACCCCAACAACTATCTATTGCATACAGGTGTTTCGAGAAATGATTGTTCTGTATTTAACTTCAGCATGTACAAACGCACTCACAAAAAAAAAAGAAAAGATTTCTCAGTCATGAATTTTTCAGCTATAAAACATTCCTGGCTATGACAGTTTGCCTGAGTCCTCCAACTATATTATTTAGGAAGAGAGAAGAGAGTTTCCATTTTGTAGTAGCTTTTGAGCATAGAATAAGTCATCCAACGATTCTTGAGCCTGGACTGAAAGAATTCTCTGCTGCTCTGTTGTTTGTGGTGTCATCCTTATCAGAGACACACAGTTTCAAGAAATTACCATAGCTAGTGGAAATAGTGTTCATTCATAGAACAAATACTTACTAAGCACCTACTATGTACCAAGAAGTATATTAAGTGCTGAGAATATAGTGGTAAATAAGATTAAAAAAAAAAAAAAAGTCCCTGCCTTAATAGCATTTACATTCTAGTTTTAGGAGGATACTGGATTCTGCCTATATTCTCACATAAACCAATTATCATTGCTTCCTTAAATGGTGACAATATAGAATTTTCCAGGTGCATGGTGACAAGAGGGAAAAAACGAAAATCTTTGATCGCACAGCTCAGCATGCTTATCTTACTGCTCCTGGTAGAACTTAAGTGGCACTAAGACCCACAGAGGAAACCCTGGTGGCGTAGCGGTCAAGTGCTACTAACCAAAGGGTTGGCATTTTGAATCCGCCAAGCGCTCCTTGGAAACTCTGTGGGGCAGTTCTACTCTGTCCTATAGGGTCACTATGAGTCGGGATCAACTTGACAGCACTGGGTTTTGGAAGACCCACAGAAGGACCAAAAGAAAAATGAAAAGCTCCCCACACATGAGAAAACAAGAACACCAAAGAGGTAGCAAAACTAATTTTAAATTGGAACATTAGGAAACAGCATGGCTCATTATTTCATAGGCTTGACGAATCCACCAAGGGTCATGTGCCCTATCCATGTATAGTATAATGACATAAGAAAAACTTACACTAAACAGAAGGTATGTGTTAGGGAGCTACGAGATGTGCCTCTTTGGTCACAGTAAGTTGTCTAAAAAGGAGTTTTTCAGTGTCAGACTCAACTTTACAACTATGTTATTAAGATCTGTCCATTAATAAACTATGGTTTGTCCACACTACAGAACATCCGTATTATAGAATACCATGCAACCACTGCCAACAGAGAAGCAGATCTACACATTAACATGGAAAGAGTTCCAACATATACCATTAGGAGAAAAAGATAAACTAATATAAACTGTATGAAACTTTATGTTTTTGTTTTTTTTAACATCAGAATACAATATCTCATTTCTAAACTAAAAAAAAAAAAAAAAGGTCTAGAAAGACAAAAACAGATAAGAATGATGATTATACTTCTCAGAAGATAAGAGACCAAATGGTGATTTAGCATTATCTAGAATGTTGTAATTTTCTATAGGGAAATTATATTCATGTATTAACCATTTTATTAAAAACTAACTAAAAAGAATTAAAATTGTCTTTATTATGCTGGAGAAACTAAGTGAACAATCAACATCTTTCTCACTATAATAGCATCAATATATACAATAAAACTGAATGGTGAGTTAAAACAAAACATTAAAGCTAAGTCAAATTCCTTATTGCATTTATGTTTTCCTTTCAAAAGTGTGTTCATTATTTTTAATCTAAAAAAAGTGAGGATCTAAAAATATACATTCAAGTGAAAACATATGGTTTGGATCATCTTGTCTATAACATTACAAATCATGGAAAATTCCAACCCTTTGGAATTTATCCTAAAGATGCGCTTGCAAAAAAGTAATGTACATACAAGGATAGTCATTATAGAATTATTTGTCCTATTGTTATTATAGTAAAATATTATTTACAATCAGTAGGGGAATGCCTTTCAATAGGGGAACTGGCTAACTAAAGAAGAATATTTTGCAGAACTACTAGGTACTGATAGGAAAAAATAAAAACAGCACTTTAATTGCATATAATACAAAGGAAGTCTTACTATACAGAAAATTTGGAAAACATTAAATCAAGTATTAGATGCCCGCCTGCCATTGTATCTACAAAAAGATACAGAATCATTAAAGATAAGGTTCAGTATCTCTTTAGCCCCAAAGGCCAACAGCTTTGCATACAGGTATAGCAGTAGGCCTAAGAATGAAATAGACAACTGATCAAAGAAGTACGAGGGGTGAAGGGGGAGCAAACTAAAACAAAAAGTATACTAAAGAGAGAAGGGGCTGTGGAGCAGAAAGGGCATCAGTGTCTACTGAACTAGGAATCATATAATCACTCCAGAACAAAAGAAATTGGCAGATTATTTTTGGACAACAATTTACTAAGTATTTCCACATATATTACAGAATACAATCTTCATAACAATATAAAAAACCAAACCTGTTGTCGTCGAGTCAATTCCAACTCACAGCAACCCTATAGGACAGGACAGAGCTGCCCTATAGGGTTTCCAAGGAGCGGCTGGTGGATTCGATCTGCCACAGGTTAGCAGCCAAGCTGTTAATCACTTCATCACCACAGCTCCTCATAGCAATATAGTGAGTATCAATCCCATTTTATGGAAAGAAACTGAAGCTCTGAGAGAGTAGGGAATTGCCAAAAGCCACAAAGCTAATACGTGACAGAACTGAGATATTTGAACTTCAAGCCCAAAGTTCTTTCCAATGTGCCACTGCTGCTACAGACTGTCCCTCAAATTGTTAATAAGTTTCAAATAACCATGAAAATACCAAGACAAATATATTATCAATATAAACATCGTAAGCTACTTCTTTTCCCCCTCTGGGAAAACTAACTCTAGGAAAAAAAAAGTCTAATTTAACCTTTCAAAATCAACAGAATGGAGTGGGGGCGGGCAGTAGGAAGGAGGACATGGTAATTAAAGGGCAGCACGAGGAAGCCTTGTGGTCTTGGAACTGTTCAGTACCCTGACGGTGGTGGTGGTGTACACGAACCTACACATGTGGTAAAATTGTATAGAACTTATTATATACACACACATACTACAAGTAAAACTGGAAATCTGAATGAAACCAAAACAACCAAACCCATTGCTATGGAGTCCATTACGACTCATAGCAACCCTATAGGACAGAGTAGAACTGTCCCGTAGGGTTTCCAAAGAGCTGCGGGTGGATTCGAACTGCTGACCTTTTGGTTAGCAGCCAAGCTCTTAACCACTGTACTACCAGGAAATCTGAATAAAATAAAATCTATGGATTTCAGATCTCCTAGTTGTGATATTGTACCATAGTTTTGCAAAATGTTACCTTTTTGGAGAAAGTGCGTAAAGGATTCACAGGATCTCTCTGTATTGTTAGCTTCAACTGCATATGAATGTGAAATTATCTCAATACTTAGTTCATTTAAAAAATCAACAGAACATTCACACCACCAATTTTGAAACAGGATAGTGATATGCACACATATGGGAACATATTATATAGTCATTCAAAGCAGATTTCATTATAGTGAGACATTTTCCATAAAATTAAAAAATTTTAAATTATAATTTCAACCCAGAGATAATAATTTTGAATAGCTTTGGAGATAATGTCTTAAAAGTGGCCTCCAGATAACCCTAGTCATGCAAATCATAAGACCTAAGTAGAAAGAAAGTCAGGAAGAGGAAGAAAAAAATCTTTGTACTAGGACAAAGGGCTGCCTAAGAATTTCATCTGCAAATATCAAATGATTTAATACTAGAAGTATAAACCAGCAGTTCAACAAGACAATCAGAGAATTATGGTGATAATTATGGGATGCAGTAAGAATTGTCTAATAATGGCCCATATAAATCACAGCCTCTTCTAATCTGTTACCAAAAGAACTAGATGGTGCCCGGCTACCACTACTGGGATTACCGTAGAAGGCTCTGGTGAGAATGGGTAAAAAATGTGGAACAAAATTCAAATTCAAGGGCAAATAAAAGACCAGACTTACTGGTCTGACAGAGACTGGAGGAACCCCCAAGACTATGGGCCTGAGACAACCTTCTACCTTGAAACTGAAAATACTCCCAGAGGCCACCTTTCAGCCAAATAATTAGATACGGCTGTAGAATAAACAGTAACACTGGTGAAGTATGTGCCTCCTGGAACAATCAACTATACGGACACAAAGGGCAACATTTGCCCAAAACCAAAAATGAGAAGGCAGGGAGGGACGGAGGGGGTAAATGGGGAGAGTAATGACATATTGCAGGGATTACTACCAACGTCATGGAACAATCTGTGCATGAATTGATTGGAAAACTAATTTGCTATGTAAACTTTCACCTAAAGCACAATAAAATGTTCAAAAAAACTGTCTAATAATTTATTTTCATTCTAATAATTTTCATCACAACAGCTTCCATTTTCAACCTAATCGTTACTATTTACAAGCATGTACTACGTGCCTAGTTGCTTTACATGCATGATCAGAAATCCTCACAACAATCTGAAAGATACTGTTCTATACTGCACAGGAAAGAAATACCTTATCTTGATATTCTCGTACCTGACTCTAGGGTGAGAAAAAAAAAATTATATCCAGTAGTGGGAAAATATCATTAAAATTACTCTGACCTGCTTATAAGTTCCATCTAGCAAGGTGTCCAAGTGTTGGAGTGGGGCAGGTGTTTTATCTTTGAACCTTGTTAACAGTCGTCTTTGAATGGCCCGAAACTGTACAGCTCTTTCAGATAACAGTTCTTCTAATTTTTCACCATTTATCCGCAGCTACAAAGAAGATTTCTTAAATTCAGATTAAATGTGTATAATGAAACGTGCTCAAAGATACAGGCAATGACAATAAAAGTTTGAAAAAGAGTAATGAAGAGAGTTAAACATATTATTTAAATTAATATGTTTCATAATTAAAACAGTGTGGTACTGGTACATGAATACATGGATAGTACAGCAGAAAAGATCAAGTGGAAATGTAAAAATGACAGTATCGCTAAGGAAAAGCTAGATTATTTAATGAATGTTTGTAGGATAACTGATTAAATAGCTAGAGGAAAAAATGAATAGGAATTTCTCCCATTCTCTGCCGCAAAGTTAATACAAATAACTATTTGACGTAGCAATACCTGTGTAGGAATTTATCCCAAAGATGTGCTTGCAAAAAAAAAATGTGCATACAAAGATGAGGGAAAATCCAAATAATGTCAATTGATAATGGCAGGATTATTCTTAATTGGATTTTGTCACCTGAAATTGTCCCTTTAATTAACACTGCATTAAAAAAATTAGTCTTAATAAGTGAAAGTCAATACTCTTAGAATGTTCAGGGGGTGGTAGGCAAGTGAGGTGAGTGATATTCTCTTTCTCTCACATACATATACACACAAACATACACAAGCATAGCTTCTGGACTGAAATGTGTATTGATTCCTTAAAAAGCAGTCACTCTAGGGAACCAATGTTCACTGGAATGATGTTCAAAATTCTTTTGAAATTTCCCTTTTATAATGGTCTACAGAGTCTCTTTATAAGGCAAATGAGTAAGTAAGTGGGCCTGGTGACTTTGTTTTAACATATTAGGGCTTTTTAAACAATGACTGTCATTGTCTAATCCATTCACAAAATATGACTATTGGCTATTTCCAAAGATCAAATCAGTCCTGGAAGGATGAAGATTTGACACCATAGAGATACTCAACAGAATCTCACACAGCCGCTGAAGGAATTTCCAAAGAGGAAATGCGGAAATATTCAGAGCAACAAAGTCCCTGTCAGGTCTCATTTATTTAGACATTTAATCACTCAGCATTTACTAAGCATCCACTGTGCCAGGTACTGGGGAGTATTTTAAGCGGTTAACCCTCATTCAGATGTAGAAGTTCTGGTGTGCTTGTTAAAAAAAAAAGAAAAATCACTTTGCTTCATAATCACACCTCATTTATGGCGTGCTAGAATTAGTTAGCCAAATGGCTGCCGATAAGCTCAAATAGTTTTAACACTGGGTTATTGGGGTCAAGGGTTAAATCCCCATGTGGGAGAATTAAATCAGCTATTACAAGGCCAGACCACATGCTTAGCTCCAGGCAGCCACTCTCTAAATGCCTGCAACTGATCACAAACTGGGCAAGAGAACAGGAACTGATGCACAAAATCCACCATCCAGATAAGAATAACAACTCAAATCCCATGCACACTACAGTAGAATTCTTCTGGTGGGTCTATGCAATAACTTCTCTCTCACATACTGAAAAATAACAGACAATGTAGGTTATGATCATAATATACCTCAAAATGATGATCAATTAATTCAAAATATTCTTGAAGGGGCATAGATCCAGAAAAAGAACATGCAAAGTCTTTGATTCCCTGTTTTTCAAAATATTCTTGGAGGCGGAGAATAAGCTCATTTGTTATGAGCCAAAGATCTTCAAATTGTTCACTCTGAATGCGATATCGTTCTACAAGAGAAAAAATAATGAAGGATAAATGCTTATTAACACAATTACTAGTTGCAACGACATGAACTATCATTAACCCTGACATGAATACCAAAACTAAAAGGACAAAAGCTACAATGATTTCTTTTCTGTAATACAGACATGATTTCTACTGGCTCTAGAAAACATACTTCCACTACTTTATTGCTGTTTTATGCATCAATCGCTTAACATTTCAAATCGAATTTCAAAGCTATATGGTCACAGTGGCATGCTGTAGTGGCATGTTCTTTTTTTACTATGTATGGGTTTTTTTTGGGGGGGGTTATCCTATAATAAAATTTTTTTTTTTAATCCTATAAGAGGTTTCAGTATAATAAAAATGCCTGATTTTGGGTCCTTTAAAAAAAATTACTTAGAAAGAAAACCTCTGCAAAAGTACAATCTGGAATCATGGTTTATTTCAGAATATTGATGTGAAAGAAAATTCATTCTATAGAAAGCCCCACATCCTGGGGTACTATAGCCAGCTTAAATCCTCATAAAAATTTAATCATGATCAAAATTTCATAATAGTTCTTTTATTTGAAGAATGATTTTATAATCAGATCCTTCCCTAAATATAAACCTCATTTCCTTCCAATCCTAAATCTGAAACCTCAGCTCCACAAAAGCCAGAGTCCAGACCACCCCTACCCTGATGATGAAGATGACAATGATAAAGGCTGCAGCAATAGCAATACTTATAAGAGCAACTGTCATTTATTGAGCACCAACTACCAAGCACTGATTGCTAAAATCCCTTTTTAATAAATAAGGTAAACAAGGTACAGAGGATTTCAGTGACTTGTCAAAGGTCACGAAGCAAAATAAATGTCAGAATTAGGAATTCAATTCATGATATATGTCCCTCTTCCCCACCTGTCTAAATTCTACCCATTCTTACAAGACCTGGCTTCAATCTCTCCTATCCCAAGAATCTTTTATTTCTCTACCACCTATAAAAAAAAAAAAAATAGAAGCCTAATATGTTCCAGGCACTGTCTTGAACACTTTACATACACTCTCTCACTTAAACCTCAACAGCCCTATGAGGAAAATATTGTTATTCCCCACTTACAGCAGAGGGAATCCATTCATAGAAGGGTTTAAGTGAGTTGTAAGATCATCTAACCAGTCAGTTACAGATAAGGGATTGGAACTCTTGCTATTAATTCAAAGTCTAGCTATTTCTCTTAACCACTTCACAATACTGCATCTCTCTGAATTTTTAGAGACTTAGGATGTCTACAATTCACTAGGCACTTAACCACATAAAACCATGTATTATTATTTATCTTGCCAGATGATAATATTTAGTCCCTTCAAAGGAATTATATACTTTTTTGAGACCTAGAATCTCAATTCTATTCTACTCACCATTTATTCATCACCTATTATGTACAATATCCTAAAAGAAGAAATGTTGACAGTCAAAGATGAACTCACTTTTCTTGATTATAAAGAGCCTCCAGTCTAGCTAGAGTAACATGACACATAGATACGCGCAATATTTCTTTATATTCCCCACAATACCTTGGCAAATTCTATAACTGTATTACTAAATGTTCAAATTGGATATCAAAACTTCAATTGATATCTTGAGCCATTCCTCTAGGGCTCCCCCAGCCTTCCATTCACCCCAATCTTATTCTAAGACTGAGAATATATATATAATATATATATATAATATATATATTATATATATATATTATATATATATAGCAGAACATACACCAATTCAGCAATTTCTACATGTCCAATTCAGTGACAATGATTACATTCTTTGAGGTGTGCTACCATTCTCACCCTCCTTTTCCAAATTGTTCCTTCCCCGTTAACATAAACTCCCTGCCTCCTAAGTTTTCTATCTAATCTTTCAAGCTACTGTTGTCAGTTTTATCCTACATAGACTTGAAAAGAGTACAACGCTCAAGACAGACATTTTTTACTAGTTAAACTAAACTGCTGTTTGGTTTTAACCCTTTCAAGGCCTATGGGACATACAGTGTCCCACCCACTTTTTTTTTCTTATTAACTTTTATTGAGCTTCAAGTGAACGTTTACAAATCAAGTCAGTCTGTCACATATAAGTTAATATACACCTTACTCCGTACTCCCACTTGCTCTCCCCCTAATGAGTCAGCCCTTCCAGTCTCTCCTTTCATGACAATTTTGCCAGCTTCCAACTCTCTCTATCCTCCCATCCCCCCTCCAGACAGGTGATGCCAACACAGTCTCAAGTGTCCACCTGATAGAAGTAGCTCGCTCTTCATCAGCATCTCTCTCCTACCCACTGTCCAGTCCCTTTCATGTCTTATGAGTTGTCTTCAGGGATGGTTCCTGTCCTGGGCCAACAGAAGGTTTGGGGACCATGACCGCCGGGATTCCTCTAGTCACATCCAGACCATTAAGTATGGTCTTTTTATGAGAATTTGGGGTCTGCATCCCACTGATCTCCTGCTCCCTCAGGGGCTATCTATTGTGCTCCCTGTGAGGGCAGTCATCGATTGTGGCCGGGCACCAACTAGTTCTTCTGGTCTCAGGATAATGTAGGTCTCTGGTTCATGTGGCCCTTTCTGTCTCTTGGGCTCTTAGTTGTCATGTGACCTTGGTGTTCTTCATTCTCCTTTGATCCAGGTGGGTTGAGACCAATTAATGCATCTTAGATGGCCACTTGTTAGCTTTTAAGACCCCAGACGCCACATTTCAAAGTGGGATGCAGAATGTTTTCATAATAGAATTATTTTGCCAATTGACTTAGAAGTCCCCTCAAACCATGGTTTGCAACCCCCCGCCCTTGCTCCGCTGACCTTTGAAGTATTCAGTTTATCCCGGAAACTTCTTTGCTTTTGGTCCAGTCCAGTCCAGTTGAGCTGACCTTCTATGTATTGAGTGTTGTCCTTCCCTTCACCTAAAGCAGTTCTTTTCAGCTAATTAATCAGTAAAAAACCCTCTCCCTCCTTCCCTCCCTCCCCCCATTGTAACCACAAAAGTATGTGTTCTTCTCAGTTTATACTGTTTCTCAAGATCTTATAATAGTGGTCTTATACAATATTTGTCCTTTTGCTTCTGACTGATTTCGCTCAGCGTAATGCCTTCCAGGTTCCTCCATGTTATGAAATGTTTCACAGATTCATCACTGTTCTTTATCGATGCGTAGTATTCCATTGTGTGAATATACCACAATTTATTTACCCATTCATCCATAGATGGACACCTTGGTTGCTTCCAGCTTTTTGCTATTGTAAACAGAGCTGCAATAAACATGAGTGTGCATATATCTGTTTGTGTGAAGGCTCTTGTTTCTCTAGGGTATATTCCGAGGAGTGCCACCCACTTTTTATACCTCTGGAGTTCTTTGGAAAGTAGGTAGCCCAATTTTAACACATTTAGTCTTAAGGTGGGAGCCTGTTGAAAGGTGTGAAACTCAAAATCCTGGGAGAACCTCATTTTTTGTGTAGATTGAGCGTTGTCTAAGGCAACACCTCCCCGATGTGTGAATTTCTAAACGTTTGGCAGGTTTGCCTTTATTTCTGTGAGATAAACCTCCTCACTATGTTTCCCAATTACTATGTTCTTTTTTTTTCGTAAGAATGTACTTATCATGAGAATAAACTATTGCCGGTCTTCATTCAGTCATACTGGTCATTTTCTCGTTTATATGCCATTCACTGTCCAGGTGTTGCTGGCTCCCTACTTTTCTAGCTTCTGAACAGTAAATAATGCCTTTCCAATAAGGAATAACGCATCGCAGTGGTGCTTTTCAAAAGGCTGGAGTTCCTATAAGTTATTCTGACTCCGCATTCAATCTTAGGGCCCAGTCATTGCTTCCACGTGTAGCAGGTGGAATCCACCGCTATGAGCAGTTCTGCAATATTCCAGGGCAGCTGCTTCTTAACTATTAGTACTCCTGGTCGCTATAGGGTCACTATGAGTCGGAATCGACTCAATGGCACTGGGTTTGGTGTTTTTGTTTTTGTTTTTTTTTTGGTTTTTTGTTATAATGAAGAATATATAGTAGTGATAATTTTCCTGAGATTCAAATTCCTTTAGTTTTATTTATTTGGTCTGTTAGTACTGCTTTTCCAGTGATGAAAAATGCCCTGTAGAGGTAATTTTCCTGGATAAAAAAAAATCCCTTGGCTTTATTTATTTGGGCTGTAAGTACTGCTTCTGCAGTAAGGAAGAGTGCATTGTACCATGCTTTAAAAAGTTTCATGAAAAATAAAAAGGCCAAGAAGAAGGAGACTAGAATAAAATATATGTGTAGTCACTGCCAGGTGCCTTCATGTTTTACCTCATGTTTTGCAAATCTTCCATAAATAAATTTTTTTAACTGATTTTATCATCGACTCATATTGGCAGGATTCACGTCATCCAGAGGCCACTGGGACACATGGGATCCCAGATAACGGGTATCAAAATTCATAGCTCATAACAAAAATTCTGAATTGGTCTTTTAATCAGCATGCCTTCATTAGTGAAAACACATAGTATGGACAAAAATTCAAAAGAGAAAATAATTGGGTTTTACTAAGGAGACTTCAGGGGATACTTTTGGTTTAACGTTTAAAGATTTTATCAGGGCAATAATTTCAGGGGTTCATCCAGCCTCAATGGCTCCAGAAAGTCTAGATTCCATGAGAATTTTAAATTCTGTTCTGCATTTCCCCCTTTTGATCAGGATTCTTCTGTAGAATCTTTAATCAAAATCTTATTTTCGATCTAATTATTCTTGACACTGGTTTCTGCCCAAGTTGCTGATCAGATTTTTTTCTTCATTTCTCCCCATTAAAGCTATTAGAACCAAGGTCAGAGATAACAGCCTTTATATTTCTTTATAAATGTTACTGACGATTTTATCCTTTAGCAGAAGAGTAGAGAAAACATAATTACTGTGAGATAGGGGTAGAATAGTAGAGGGAGAATGATGATGACAAAGTATAGTATTTGAATTCCCTAAATCTAGAGTGTTATCCAAGCTAAGGTTGGGATCCAATATCCTAAACCCAGACTGGTATTTATTTACTCTTTTCTTCACTTATGTAATTCAGTGAAAGATGCTGAGGATAAAACCACGATAAGCCAAGGATTTATAACCTCAAGGAACTCATAGTAGCTACCCCATTAGAGTTGACCTTGCCACAGTGTTGCCAAGACTTTCCCCACAAGAAATAGATAACTATTTTCAAGAATATGAAGGCTTATCATGTAGCAGAAGAATCAGACAACAGCAAAGGAACCCCAGAGAAAGTCAAAATTAGAATTTCAAATAATTAAAAGCCAATTACTGTCAAGTCTATTCTGACTCATGGCAACCCCATGTGTGTCAGAGTAGAACTGTGCTTCACGGGGCTTTCAGTAGCTGGTTTTTCAGAAGTAGATTACTAGGCCTTTCTTCCAAGGCACTTGTGGGAGGACTCAAACCTCCAACCTTTTGGTGAGCAGGTGAGCACTTAACTGTTTGGGACTATGTAAATAATTACAGATGTTCATAAAACAGTTAACTGCCTCAGAAGGTAGGTCGCTTCCTATCATTGGAAGTGCTTAAGGAGAACCTATAGGAATTCCCATCAAGAACACTAAAGAAAGCTCCACCAGGGTTCATAAGGCTAAACAAGATCCTTTACAACTGCTAAGATCCTTTACGACTCCCATATTCTGAGATTCTGAAAAGACACACTGCCTAAATGTGCTCATTTCCATGTATCTATATCTATACCTATACCTATAATCTATATCTATGTCTATGATGTGTGTGTTTTGTGTGTGTGTGTGTGTGTGTATCTTTTAACGTTGTTGTTGTTATGTGCCGTCGAGGCAGTTCCAAATCATAGGGATCCTATGTACTACAGAACAAAACACTGCCCGGTCCTTCGCCATGCTCATAATCCTTGTTATGCTTAAACCCATTGTTGCAGCCACTGTGTCAATCCATCTTGTTGAGGGTCTTCCTCTTTTTTGCTGTCCCTGTGCTCTACCAAGCATGATGTCCTTTGCCAGGGACTACTCACTCCTGATAACATGTCCAAAGTAAGTAAGATGAAGTGTGGCCAGGCTTGCTTCTAAGGAGCATTCTGGTTGTACTTCTTCCAAGACAGATTTGTTCAATCTTTTCACAATCCATGGTATATCTAATATTTTTCACCAACACCACAATTCAAAGGCATAAATTATTCTTTGGTCTTCCTTATTAATTGTCCAGCTTTCACACGCATAAGATGCTATCTTTTAATACAGTACTTAAGATGGTGCTTGGCATATATTAAGTACTCAATAAATATTACTTACATCATTGTTATTGCCATTATTTCCCCAAGGATATAGTAAACCAAGGAAACCCTGGTGGCGTACTGGTTAAGTGCTACAGCTGCGAACCAAAAGGCTGGCAGTTCAAATCCACCAGGCGCTCCTTGGAAAATCTATGGGGCAGTTCTACTCTGTCCTATAGGGTCGCTATGAGTCAGAACCAACTCGATGGCAATGGGTTTGGTTTTGGGTTTTTATAGTAAACCAAAAGGCAGGGATTCCATCATAAACTTTTTTAGACCCACATAGCACCTAGGGTCGCTATGAGTCAGAACCAACTCGATGGCAATGGGTTTGGTTTTGGGTTTTTATAGTAAACCAAAAGGCAGGGATTCCATCATAAACTTTTTTAGACCCACATAGCACCTAACTAACCAAGTAACTGTCATATACCAGATAACAACAAAAAGGTTTTTTTCTCTAATGAAGTATGTTTTCCTTAGCATAGATTTTACTGTTATTTTAGATACAGCTATAAACTTTCATGAAAATATTACAGTGCTAATATTTCAAAGAAAATTTAATTCATTCTAGGTTGTATTTTGACTAAGCTGCCACAGTGCAAACAGAATTTAATCTGGGCCATAGCCTCAATATATATTAAAGATAAAATTTCTTATACATGAAATTAAATGAAACTACAGAGGAAAAGTTATTCTATTCAACTACAACTTTTCGATAAAAATTTATCACAATTTACACATCTTAAAAGACATGCACATGAACAACTGGCATTATTATGACATATTTAAAAGAGCTATACCATCTGGTCCAAGATGTAAAAAATATGCTTTCAAGGTAAGTGAAGGAGCAAGCCATTGGGATATCTGTGGGAAGAACATTCCAAGCCAAAGACCTGTAAGTACAAGGGCCCTGAGGCAGGAACGTGCTTTTAGGAGCACTGGAGAGGCCAGCATGGCTAAAACAGACTGAATAATTTTTGTCCTGTGCTATAAAAGATTTAAGAAGCTCTGGTGGCACAATGGTTAAGCACTTGGCTGCAAACTGAAAGGTCAGCAGTTCAAACCCACCAGCCTCTCCATAGGAGACATATGTGGCAGTCTGCTTCCATAAAGATTGCAGCCTTGGAAACCCTATGGGGCAGTTCTACTCCGTCCTATAGGGTCGCTATGAGTTGGAATTGTCTCAGTGGCAATGGGTTTGTTTTTTTGTTTGTTTGTTTTGTTTTTAATAACAAGATTTTATACCAGTTTCTGTTAAATCACCCATGAAGACAGTACAAGAAAATCTGGGAACGAGGCACGTTCAAGTATATCCAGGCAAGCCTGTCCACCAAAGGATAGTGTGAAAATTACTAGAATTGACCACTGGGGAAAACTTGGGCAGGATTCTCAGCAGGACACCAATTGTACCACCAAGGTCAGATGGTCAGAGGCCAAGACAAACTCAATTAGCACCTACCCAGATGCCTCCTAGGGAGTACTGGCCTTACTCCTCATTCACAGTTTACACTGGGTTACATCTCCTTCTTTGATGTTGTGTTAAGGAAAGCAGGGAATGTTAGGAGTTGGCCAAGAAAGGCAGCAGTGCCCTGAGCCCTTTCTGCAGAGAGACAAAGCAATCTGTCCCAAAGGCCTACAGCTAGAGCTCCTTCCTCACTCCTGGCAGACAAAAAAAACTCTAATCTGAAAAAATTAAATGTGAGCAAGTCTCACCTTTTCCCTTCTCCTTTTCTTCAGGTCTGAATTATCCAAACAGGGGTCTATGAACTCTAAGACAGACCCATCTAAGCCTCTCCATATCGCGCAAACAAAGAATTCTGTTACTTATCTCTAAATATAAAGTAACAGACAAAAGTCAGGTATGGTAGGTTCAAAAGAAAGGGACAAATCAGAGAAATGAAATGCAATTCCTCTAGTGAATGGGAGGTAATTCAAGACTATCTTATTTTATAGTCTCAATAAGATTCAAGGTAACACTACATCCATTCATTCAAAAAATATTGTTAGGCAATAAGTGCTAGGAAGACAATGGTGAACAACACATACATGGCCCTGGCTCTTATTCTAGCGGGAAGGGCAGAAAATAAACAAGTAAATAAACAAAGAAAACAGAAATTTTGAAAGGGCTCTGATGCAGATATAAAGGGTGTTGTGAGAAAGACTAATGGGTAACCTTCTTGAGATATTGTGGAGAGAGAAAGCCCCCCTAAGAGGGTGACTTCAGTGGTAGTACTAACTGTAATAATAATGAAAATTATATTAGCAGCTAAAATTTATCTAGTACTTACAATGCACAAGGAATTTGTTATGTGCTTTTTAAAGGATTATCTCAATGATTCCGACAACCTATTATTGATATTATACTATTTTATAGATGAAAAAGCAGGTTTAAAGTGGTTAAGTAATTTTTCCAAAGTCATTCAGATGAACTGTAAGCCAGAGCTGAAATCTAAACTATTAATTTAAGTCTAGACTCCACATTCCTAATTGTTCTGTGGATAAAGCCTGGACCTTAGGATGGGAAGATCATCCAGTTAGAGGGAATGGCAAGTGCAAAAACCTCAAGGCAGACAAAGTGAGAATGTACTAGGAAGAGGGAGAAGGTCAAAGCAGACAGAAGGGAGTGAGGGAGAGAGTGCCATTGGATGAGACTGCATGCTAGGCTGATGCCAGAACACACAGGGAGGCCTGTAAGGCTGGGGAACAGTTCAGATATTACTACAAACACAAAGGATTTTAAACTGGAGGTGACATGACATGATTTGCAATTGTTTATTTGTTTATTTTTGCTTACGAGAGCTGCTAAGTTAAAAATGAATTGGAAAAGGCAAAGAACGGACTTAGGGTCAGGACGTTACAACCATGATACAAGAGAGGGTACTGGTGGCATACATAGCAATTAAGAGCATCAGGTTAGACAGGAAATTTCTAGTTTTCTTGTCTTATCATCTGGACAAATCTTAAAATCTAGTTAAGTTTTAAATCTGTAACTTCAGTAAGAATAAACTATCCAATCTTCTATTTTCTCATCTACACAAAGAAGAAAATAAAACGTACTTCACAAGATTATTATGGAGATCAAATATAATACTGAATGAGAAAGACTATACAAATGCAGCTTGTCTTCGTATCATTAAAATTTAGATCAAACAAAATTAGATGATCAAAAAATATTGGTTGAAAAAACGAAAACTGATTCAAAAAGTGTAGAGGGAGGAGGCGGGGCCAAGATGGCTGACTAGGTAGATGCTACCTCGTATCCCTCTTGCAACAAAGACTCGGAAAAACAAGTGAATCGATCACATACATAACAATCTACGAACCCTGAACAACAAACACAGATTTAAAGAGTTGACCTGAATGACAGAGAAGGAGAACAAACAAATACTGGGAAGCAGCGACTGTTTTCAGAGCCTGGAGCCAGCGTCCCAGTCAGGTAACCTTAGCGCCAGGCTTAGGACTGGGCCCAGGAGAGCTGAACACAAAATCTTGTGAGGGCGCAAACAAGGGGCACAGCCCTACCCCACTGAACTGACCCCGGGAGGGGGCCCAGCCAGTCCCCGTGGACAGCGTGGCGACGCAGCTGATGGAAGAAGTCCCCCGGAGGCAGTGACTGGTTTTGGAGCTGAGAGTGCAGTGCCCCAGCCAGGGAACCTTGGCGCCGGGCTTTGGACTGGCCGCAGGGGAGCTGAACACGGCATCTACTCATGGCACAAACACGGGGCGCAGCCCTACTCCCCTAAACTAACCCCGGGAGGGGGCACAGCTGGTCCGTGGAGGCGGCGCAGCGACGCGGCTGGCGGGACGAGAAGTCCCCGGGAGGCAGTGACTGGCTTTGGAGCCGGGAGTGCAGCGTCCCAGCAGGGGAACCTTGACGCTGGGCTTTGGACTGGCAGCGGAGGATCTGACCGCGGCTTTAGTGGGCCAGACCCTCGGGGGCAATCTCCACACAGCCAGCACATATAGGCGACAGATAAAATAGTCATCCCAAGCAAGATAAGCAACTTTGGCTATGTTCCGGGGTGCTACCCTCCTGTTTTTCTGAATCACCCCCCCTTCCCTTCCCAGGCGACTTCATTAACATTGGAATTTCCTGAGCCAGAGGGAGAACGGCTCTGGCTCCGCAGCAGCTTTGCTTTTCCCTTTTTTTTTTGGTCTCTTCCTAACCCATTCTTCCGGCCTGAGAGAAGCAACCACAAAAAACCCAGAGACCAAAAATCCTTCCCTAATTGGACTAAAAACACAGAATCAGCTCCAGCCAAGCATATATGATCCAAATCTCGGGCTTTCATCCTTACAGGCAACAAAGTGGCGGTTATAATCCAAAGGCAGTTCTGATAGGGATCTGACTGCATTTTTTTTTTTTTTTAGCGGATTTACTGGAAAAACAAGTTTCCCAGGTCTGATATCTCTGCTTATTCAACAGAGTCCTAACTGACCCACAACAGGGAACTGAGGGCTGAAGCTTCCCCCAGACCACCTAGCCTCTTACCTTAGGGGTCTAAGGAGGGTGACACCTACCAATCAGTAGAGGTACTTACATTGGAGGCCTAAGGTACAGCTGCAGTGCCCTCCCACCAAGGTGCTATATGAATAGAGACACACCTACCTCACTGACACTTGGGGGAAGCCTGTCAGCATCCTGCCCCCCCTGGAGTGTGAACCCCAGCTGCTAACAGAATCTGGTGCACACAACTATCACCACTACTTCTCGAGGTGGATAGGTATTAGGGTGCAGCACGCACTTGATGACCCAAAATCAGATTCTACTCAAGAATAGTGAATAGACTCAGGCATATATATCTGGCAACAGCCCAAACCAGCTGGTAATAGGTCATAAGTAAGTCAAGGGCTACAACAAACAAGACAGCACAATCTAGTAGCCCATCCACATATATTGAAAGAAAACAAAACAAGATAAGACTCAGTGAGCAATTATAGAATAAACCACTACTATTTTTTTTATATCTTAGTGATGGCTTGGAGATAGCAGTCGATATCAAACCACATAAAGAAGCAGACCATGACAGCTTCTACAACCCCCCAAACAAAAGAATCAAAATCTTTCCCAAATGAAGATACAATCCTGGAATTATCAGATACAGAATATAAAAAACTAATTTACAGAATGCTTCAAGACATCAGGGATGACCTCAGAAATGAAATAAGGCAAACCGCAGAAAAAGCCAAGGAACACACTGATAAAACAGTTGAAGAACTCAAAAAGATTATTCAAGAACATAGTGGAAAAATTAATAAGTTGCAAGAATCCATAGAGAGACAGCATGCAGAAATCCAAAAGATTAACAATAAAATTACAGAATTAGACAACGCAATAGGAAGTCAAAGTAGCAGACTCCAGCAATTAGAATGCAGACTGGGACATCTGGAGGACCAGAAAATTAACACCAACATAGCTGAAAAAAAATCAGATAAAAGAATTTAAAAAAAGAAGAAACCCTAAGAATCATGTGGGACTCTACCAAAAAGGATAACTTGTATGTGATTGGAGTCCCAGAACAGGGAGGGAGGACAGAAAACACAGAGAAAATAGTTGGAGATCTGCTGACAGAAAACTTCCCTGACATCATGAAAGACGAAAGGATATCCATCCAAGATGCTCATCGAACCCCATTTAAGACTGATCCAAAAAGAAAAACACCAAGACATATTATCATCAAACTTGCCAAAACCAAAGATAAAGAGAAAATTTTAAAAGCAGCCAGGGAGAAAAGAAAGGTCTCCTTCAAGGGAGAATCAATAAGAATAAGTTCAGACTACTCAGCAGAAACCATGCAGGCAAGAAGGCAATGGGATGACATATACAGAGCACTGAAGGAGAAAAACTGCCAGCCAAGGATCATATATCCAGCAAAACTCTCTCTGAAATATGGAGGAGAAATTAAGATATTTACAGATAAACACAAGTTTAGAGAATTTGCAAAAACCAAACCAAAGCTACAAGAAATACTAAAGGAAATTGTTTGGTCAGAAAACAAATAATATCAGATACCAGCACAACGCAAGGTCACAAAACAGAACATCCTGATATCAACTCAAATAGGGAAATCACAAAAACAAATTAAGATTAAAAAAAAAAAAAAAAAGCTCATGGCGGAATCATTGAAGTCAATACGTAAAAGATCACAATAATCAAAAAGAGGGACTAAATAGAGTTGGCATACAACTGCCATATGGAGAGTGATACAAGGCGATATAGGACACTACAAGTTAGGTTTTTACTTAGAAAAGTGGGGGTAAATACTAAGGTAAACATAAAGAGGTATAACAACTCCATAACTCAAGATAAAAGCCAAAAAAAAGTAACGACTCAACAAACATAAAGTCAAATACTATGAAAATGAGGATCTCAAAATTTACAAAGAAAAACGTCTCAGCACAAAAAAGTAAGTGGAAAAATGAAATTGTCAACAACACACATAAAAAGGCATCAAAATGACAACACTAAACACTTATTTATCTATAATTACGCTGAATGTAAATGGACTAAATGCACCAATAAAGAGACAGAGAGTCTCGGACTAGATAAAGAAACACAATCCGTCTATATGCTGCCTACAAGAGACACACCTTAGACTTAGAGACACAAACAAACTAAAACTCAAAGGATGGAAAAAAATATATCAAGCAAACAATAAGCAAAAAAGGAGTAGCAATATTAATTTCTGACAAAATAGACTTTAAACTTAAATCCACCACAAAGGATAAAGAAGGACACTACATAATGATAAAAGGGACAATTGATCAGGAAGATATAACCATATTAAATATTTATGCACCCAATGACAGGGCTGCAAGATACATAAATCAAATTTTAACAGAACTGAAAAGTGAGATAGACACCTCCACAATTATAGTAGGAGACTTCAACACACCACTTTCGGAGAAGGACAGGACATCCAGTAAGAAGCTCAATAGAGACACGGAAGACCTAATTACAAAAATCAACCAACTTGACTTCATTAACTTATACAGAACTCTCCACCCAACTGCTGCAAAGTATACTTTTTTTTCTAGCGCACATGGAACATTCTCTAGAATAGACCACATATTAGGTCATAAAACAAACCTTTGCAGAATCCAAAACATCGAAATATTACAAAGCATCTTCTCAGACCACAAGGCAATAAAACTAGAAATTAATAACAGAAAAAGTAGGGAAAAGAAATCAAATACTTGGAAACTGAACAATACCCTCCTGAAAAAAGACTGGGTTATAGAAGACATCAAGGAGGGAATAAGGAAATTCATAGAATGCAGTGAGAATGAAAATACTTCCTATCAAAACCTCTGGGACACAGCAAAAGCAGTGCTCAGAGGCCAATTTATATCGATAAATGCACACATACAAAAAGAAGAAAGAGCCAAAATCAGAGAACTGTCCCTACAACTTGAACAAATAGAAAGTGAGCAACAAAAGAATCCATCAGGCACCAGAAGAAAACAAATAATAAAAATTAGAGCTGAACTAAATGAATTAGAGAACAGAAAAACAATTGAAAGAATTAACAAAGCCAAAAGCTGGTTCTTTGAAAAAATTAACAAAATTGATAAACCATTGGCCAGACTGACTAAAGAAATACAGGAAAGGAAAAAAAAACCCGAATAAGAAATGAGAAGGGCCACATCACAACAGAACCAACTGAAATTAAAAGAATCATATCAGATTATTATGAAAAATTGTACTCTAACAAATTTGCAAACCTAGAAAAAATGGATGAATTCCTGGAAAAACACTACCTACCTAAACTAACACATTCAGAAGTAGAACAACTAAATGGACCCATAACAAAAAAAGAGATTGAAACGGTAATCCAAAAACTCCCAACAAAAAAAAGCCCTGGCCCGGACGGCTTCACTGCAGAGTTCTACCAAACTTTCAGAGAAGAGTTAACACTACTACTACTAAAGGTACTTCAAAGCATAGAAAGTGATGGAATACTACCCAACTCATTCTATGAAGCCACCATCTCCCTGATACCAAAACCAGGTAAAGACATCACAAAAAAAGAAAATTACAGACCTATATCCCTCATGAACATAGATGCAAAAATCCTCAACAAAATTCTAGCCAATAGAATTCAACAACATATCAAAAAAATAATTCACCACGATCAAGTGGGATTTATACCAGGTATGCAAGGCTTTTTTTTTATGCAAGGCTGGTTTAATATTAGAAAAACCATTAATGTAATCCACCATATTAATAAAACAAAAGACAAAAACCACATGACCTTATCAATTGATGCAGAAAAGGCATTTGACAAAGTCCAACACCCACTTATGATAAAAACTCTCACCAAAATAGGAATTGAAGGAAAATTCCTCAACATAATAAAGGGCATCTATGCAAAGCCAACAGCCAACATCACTCTAAATGGAGAGAACCTGAAAGCATTTCCCTTGAGAACGGGAACCAGACAAGGATGCCCTTTATCACCGCTCTTACTCAACATTGTGCTTGAAGTCCTAGCCAGAGCAATTAGGCTAGACAAAGAAATAAAGGGCATCTGGATTGGCAAAGAGGAAGTAAAATTATCTCTATTTGCAGATGACATGATCATATACGCAGAAAACCCCAAGGAATCCTCCAGAAAACTACTGAAACTAATAGAAGAGTTTGGCAGAGTCTCAGGTTATAAGATAAACATACAAAAATCACTTGGATTCCTCTACATCAACAAAAAGAACATCGAAGAGGAAATACCCAAATCAATACCATTCACAGTAGCCCCCAAGAAGATAAAATACTTTAAATCTTACCAAGGATGTAAAAGACCTATAGAAAGGAAACTACAAAGCTCTACTACAAGAAATTAAAAAGGACATACTTAAGTGGAAAAACATACCTTGCTCATGGATAGGAAGACTTAACATAGTAAAAATGTCTATTCTACCAAAAGCCATCTATACACACAATGCATTTCCGATCCAAATTCCAAAGTCATTTTTTAAGGTGATAGAGAAACAAATCACCAACTTCATATGGAAGGGAAAGAAGCCTCGGATAAGCAAAGTATTACTGAAAAAGAAGAAGAAAGTGGGAGGCCTCACTTTACCTGATTTCAGAACCTATAATACAGCCACAGTAGTCAAAACAGCCTGGTACTGGTACAACAACAGGCACATAGACCAGTGGAACAGAATTGAGAACCCAGATATAAATCCATCCACATATGAGCAGCTGATATTTGACAAAGGCCCAGGGTCAGTTAATTGGGGAAAAGATAGTCTTTTTAACAAATGGTGCTGGCATAACTGGATATCCATTTGCAAAAAAATGAAACAGGACCCATACCTCACACCATGCACAAAAACTAACTCCAAGTGAATCAAAGACCTAAACATAAAGACTAAAACGATAAAGATCATGGAAGAAAAAATAGGGACAACATTAGGAGCCCTAATACAAGGCATAAACAGAATACAAAACATTACCAAAAATGACAAAGAGAAACCAGATAACTGGGAGCTCCTAAAAATCAAACACCTATGCTCATCTAAAGACTTCACCAAAAGAGTAAAAAGACCACCTACAGACTGGGAAAGAATTTTCAGCTACGACATCTCCGACCAGCGCCTGATCTCTAAAATCGATATGATTCTGTCAAAACTCAACCACAAAAAGACAAACAACCCAATCAAGAAGTGGGCAAAGGATATGAACACACTCTTCACTAAAGAAGATATTCAGGCAGCTAACAGATATATGAGAAAATGCTCTCGATCATTAGCCATTAGAGAAATGCAAATTAAAACTACGATGAGATTCCATCTCACTCCAACAAGGCTGGCATTAATCCAAAAACACAATAAATGTTGGAGAGGCTGCGGAGAGATTGGAACTCTTATACACTGCTGGTGGGAATGTAAAATGGTACAACCACTTTGGAAATCTATCTGGCGTTATCTTAAACAGTTAGAAATAGAACTACCATACAACCCAGAAACCCCACTCCTCGGAATATACCCTAGAGAAATAAGAGCCTTCACACAAACAGATATATGCACACCCATGTTTATTGCAGCACTGTTTACAATAGCAAAAAGCTGGAAGCAACCAAGGTGTCCATCAACGGATGAATGGTTAAATAAATTGTGGTATATTCACACAATGGAATACTACGCATCGATGAAGAACAGTGATGAATCTGTGGAACATTTCATAACATGGAGGAACCTGGAAGGCATTATGCTGAGCGAAATTAGTCAGAGGCAAAAGGACAAATATTGTATAAGACCACTATTATAAGATCTTGAGAAACAGTATAAACTGAGAAGAACACATACTTTTGTGGTTACGAGGGGGGGAGGGAGGGAGGGTGGGAGAGGGTTTTTTACTGATTAGTTAGTAGATAAGAACTACTTTAGGTGAAGGGAAGGACAATACTCAATACACAGAAGGTCAGCTCAAATGGACTGGACCAAAAGCAAAGAAGTTTCCGGGATAAACTGAATGCTTCAAAGGTCAGCGAAGCAAGGGCGGGGGTTTGGGGACTATGGTTTAAGGGGACTTCTAAGTCAATTGGCAAAATAATACTATTATGAAAACATTCTGCATCCTACTTTGAAATGTGGCATCTGGGGTCTTAAATGCTAACAAGCGGCCATCTAAGATGCATCAATTGGTCTCAACCCACCTGGAGCAAAGGAAAATGAAGAACACCAAGGTCACACGACAACTATGAGCCCAAGAGACAGAAAGGGCCACATGAACCAGAGACTTACATCATCCTGAGACCAGAAGAACTAGATGGTGTCCGGCCACAACTGATAACTGCCCTGACAGGGAGCACAACAGAGAACCCCTGAGGGTGCAGGAGATCAGTGGGATGCAGACCCCAAATTCTCATAAAAAGACCAGACTTAACGGTCTGACTGAGACTAGAGGAATCCCGGCGGTCATGGTCCCCAAACCTTCTGTTGGCCCAGGATAGGAACCATTCCCGAAGACAACTCATCAGACATGGAAGGGACTGAACAATGGGTTGGAGAGAGATGTTGATGAAGAGCAAGCTACTTCTATCAGGTGGACACTTGAGACTGTGTTGGCATCTGTCTGGAGGGGAGATGGGAGGGTAGAGAGGGTTAGAAACTGGCAAAATTGTTACAAAAGGAGAGACCGGAAGGGCTGACTCATTAGGGGGAGAGTAAGTGGGAGTATGGAGTAAGGTGTATATAAGTTTATACGTGACAGACTGACTTAATTTGTAAACGTTCACTTAAAGCTCAATAAAAATTATTTAAAAAAAAAAAGTGTAGAGGGAAATCAGTGAAAAATCTATAACAATGAAAAACTCAAATATAAGTAAAATTCTAGATATCTAATAGGTTCTTTTCTGTGATCAAGTACATATGAATGTCACCAAATAACAGAAATTTAACAATCATAATAAACATTAAAACACGTGTGGTATTTTCTGTAATTTTAAAACTTTAACGCCTTGCCGTCAAATAGATTCTGACTCATAGCGACCCAATAAAACAGAGTAGAATTGCCCCACAAGGTTTCCAAGGCTTACAAAAGAAGATTGCCACATCTTTCTCCCAGAGCAGCTGGTCGGTTTAGCTTCTATTTTTTCTTATTTTCATCAACACATGCAGGGAAAAAAAAAAAAACTAAATTTTTCTGCACTGAAAAATTTGCAATTAGGCTTGGGATTTAGAAAGATAAACACTATATTTTTAAGTTGACTTTTTCAGATTACCAAAGATCAACAAGAATCAATGACTCAAAGATTCATAAGGCATTATTTTGATTACTAAACATTTTCTCAGGATTAGAACTCCAGGATGGTTAACGTTGGCCCTGGAGACTTTCCAGGGTATACATTTCATGGAAAGGAGAAAAGACAAATTCTATTGATAATATAACATGAAAGAAGAAACTCGTATTTTAAAATACCCCCTAAAATATTAGTAATCAAAATAGTTGCCAAAATGAACATTCAATCTATTTCTGTTCATCTCTTTTCTCTGGATCTTGTAATAGCAGTTCAGTGGATACAGCCGTTTCAGCTTCCAAATGAAATATATCTGGATGACTGAAGCCATGTCAGTTGCCATTCCCCGCTACTACAAATGGAGAAAGAATATATTTAATTAACCAGGACACAAAAAAAGCACCACACATCAGTCTCTACTCACATCAGAACATTTTGGGTTCATCAATATAAATAGTGACTGTATTCATATCATAAACAACACATTTGTGTAACTTATGTTGAGATTTTAAAATGTGACATAGAAAAACAGATGATTTTTTTTAAACCAAAAAGTTGGAAGAAATAATGTAAACAATTTCAGTAGAAGTCTGTCATAATATACTGAGTATATAACCTCTTCAATATAAATGGAAACTATGAACAGTCCATTAGTACTTTGGATTAATCTAGCCCTTGTGTCCTTGGCTTTCTTCATTCTCTTTTGCTCTAGCTGGGATGTATCTTAGATGGCTGCTTGCAGGCTTCTAAGACCCCAGACGCTGCTCACCACAGTAGGATGTAGAATATTTTCTTTATGAACTATGTTATGCCAATTGAGCTAGATGTCCCCTCAGATCATGATCCCGAGACCATGGTCCCCAGCCCTCAGCCCAGTAACTCTGTCCCTCAGGAAGTTTGGATGTGTCTATGAAGCTTCTTTTTTTTTATGAACAGTTCCTCTAAATTTATTTTTCAGAAGGCTTTTTTCCAAGCTGGATTTATGTAATATTCTCATTGTCTCTTGATAATATTGCTAAAAAATTCTAAAATAAATATTAGAGTAATATTATACTGATGAATCAGTGTGCACATTAAACCACTTATATGGGTAGGCATCTGATGACTTTTGATTTGATCATTATGCTTGTCCTAAATTTCTTGGCTTCGTTAAAGGACTATCGCAGAGCCCCCACTTTAAGAACCTCCAGACACACAAGACAATGACTACTAAAAAACCGTGCTTTTTTGTACATCTGCAGATACCGTCCCCTCTCCCTGGAATGCCTTCACCTAGTATCTCCTACTCACTCCTCAAGACCCTTTACAAATAAAATCTTATGGAGCCTCACTCCTTTCAGATTTGGTGGCACTTAAAGCCTGCTTCTGTCAGTACATGCAGCAGTCTATCACCGGTTCTCCACACGTTCGTCTCTCTCGTTGCTCCAGGAACTCCACGAGAGTCACAACAGCCTTTATACCTAATGTTATCTGTTGAATCAATGAGTGAACAAAAGCATAGTCTTCCCAGAACAGAGTAGAGCAAGACTCTCACTTTGCTTGTTCTGAAGGCATCTTTGATTAACACAGCTCAGGATCCCATATGCTTTCTTTTGGCAGTTGCAAAAAGAACATTTTTCAAGGCCCAAGCTTTTATCACATGTATGACTACAATTTTTTCATTATGCCTGAAACCAAAGACAATTAAAATGGACAAGCAAACTCGACCTTATTCTATTCAGCAAATATTTCCAGTATGTTAAATATTTCAGAGTTTTGAAACATGTAGTATATTAATGATCTTTTCCATTTTTCAAAGGCCTACCTGAAGCTACACAAAATTTCTATTTTGCAAATGCCTAGTCCTATCCATAATACTGAGAGTTTAGTGTTAATCCAACACTCATTGCTGATTATAAATTTAGCAGAGTAAAGAACTACAACTTGAAAATCATTTTCCCTTGAATTTCAGGGAAATTCCTCCAATGTCCTTTAGCATCCAATGACCTTGATAAAAAAAAATTAAATGTTATCCTTTTATCTTAATTCCTCTTCCTTCGGTAACTTGCTTTTCCTTTCTAATCTCTGAGTATATGTTCCTGATCCTCAGCCTTCTGAAACGTCATAGGGATGTGTCTGAGTGTGTTTCTTTTTCTTATTCAATGTGCTAAGTATTCGAGCAGGCTCTTTCAATACCCACAACTGTGACATCTTATTTCCTTGAAATCTTTATGGTCATTGGTCTCCTCTTTGTCTTAGCCACCAACTCCTCCAAGGTCACACTTGGTCTGATGAGCTTGTCATTTTCAGAATCTGAAGCCTCTCTGAACTCTTGACATCAACATTCCATTGTTTCTGACTACTACTTGTTGTCCTTCTAGTTCACTTGCTCCAGAAATCCTTGTACTTCACTTCTTCAACCTTATGTAGACTTCTGATCCTTTGACTCTATTAATTTTTCACCATCCATCAGTTCTCTTTAATCTTTACTTCTCTCCTTATCATTACGGTCCATTATTATAATCACTCTCATTAAAACACACTATCTGCAGTTCTCTGCATCAAAATCCCAACCTGGCTTTAGTTGTTTGGGTGCTGAAAATACTTCTAGGGAAAATCACCTAAAGAGGATGACTGGTTTCACTTCAAAATTCTCACACCTCAAATGGGAACTCAACACTGCCTCATCACCTCATGAGTTTGCTTTCTTGTTCAACAAAATACCAATGTCAACCTTTTTTTTTTTTTAATTTTTTTCAAATTTAGACATTATTAGAGTTCCCTTATCTTTTTACCAACAAATCTAGAAAATCTCTCTTGACCTCTGTCCAATTAGACAAAGTGGAAGAAGTGTTTCTCTTTATACAAAGGTCTATCCCTCAATCTCTTCCCTTGGGCTCTGCATCCCATTCTTTCTCCTCAAGGACTTCACTGCTTTGTGATTGCTTCTTTTTCTTGATCATCAGACTCTCTACTGAACATCATCATTTCAATTAGTATTCAAATATGTTCTCATATTGCTCATTTAAAAACAAACCCCATTAATGGTGACAAAATAATCTGGGAAAGGATAGTGGTGATGGTTGCACAACATGATGAATGTAATCAATGTCACTTATTTGTACATGTAAAAACTGTTGAGCTGACACATGTTTTGTTATATATATTTTTTACCACAGTAAATAAATTAAAAAAAAAAAAAATAATCTTTCCAGTTATCTCTCACTTCTGAATTACTGAATTCTGTTGTCCAATCCTCAATGAAAACACTAGATACTGAAAACTTGAAATGCTAGATATGCTAAATTTATCCTCGGATAAGCTGCAGCATAGACTGCACTAACCTGGTCTCTGATAGAATTATATTTACTAAAGTTGTTTCCTTTTTTAAAAAAGCTCTATGAAATTTTTCACTATAAAAGAGAATTATATAATATAGAGACAGTGTTGGTGTTGTCTTTGTGAATATTCAAGAGAAATTTCATCCTGGACTCGGCATCAGGAAAAACCTATGAATCCCCTAAACAAATGGTTTTATTTTATATTTTTTAACATTCTGAAGAATGAAACTAAAATGCTCTCTTTTTTTTTTTTTTAAGGCCACTAGCACCTTACCAATTGTACAGTCTCCATTTCTGTGTTAATATTATTTTTACCTTTATTAATTTGCTGCCCTTATTTTCTCTCCCTGTTTCTTTCAACTATTTTCTCCTTTCATATTTTGGTTAATTTTATAAACCATTTTAAATCCTCTGAGGAACAAGTAGAACAAGACAAGATAGAAATAGATATGGATAGAGATAAAGACAAAAATGGAAATAGAAAAGGAAAATAGAGACTGATGGGGGTGGTGGAATGGGGAGAAATAGGTGTCAGTGTCCATTGTGTGAGGTAGAAAATCACTATGAGGATGTGGATCTTAAAAGGGGGTGTGGGAGGAATGCCTATGTATTTAGGCATCAACATATTTCTTGCTGAAATCCTACCAATCACTCAAAATAAATAGGTTCTATATAGAAATGGAAACCCTGGTGGTGTAGTGGTTAAGTGCTACAGCTGCAACCAAAAGGTCGGCAGTTTGAATCCAACAGGTGCTTCTCGGAAACTCTATGGGGCAGTTCTACTCTGTCCTATAGGGTAGCTATTACTCAGAATTGACAGCAAGGGGTTTGTAATGGGTTTTTTAAATATAGAAATAGTTTACAGTACTAATTATAAAAATATTTAATCTCATAAAATTGGACCTGTTTTACTACTATCAATTTAGGACTGTGATAAAAATTTTCAGATATTTTGCCAGGGCAAAATATTTTTCCTAGATGTATTTATCTGAAATGTTTCATTTTTTTCTCAGAATTCACATACTAAATTATAATTGCACTGAAGCACTACTCCCCTTTCTGAAAATTAAAAGCTATTCACTTCCCCAGAGGATGTGACTTGAAATCTGAGACAATGAGCTGTGCTCACTCTCCTCTTGCTTGCTTTGACTGATCTTTACTGAGTCAAGAAATTGAATTTAAATTACCGTACGGCACATTTGAAGCCTTGGTTGAATATCAAGGAGGTTTTAAAAAGAGATGAATATCTAGAGCCCACGGAAAATAACACCCAAGAACCAAGAGCAACTCTATGTGACTTACGAAGCATTTGATTGTTTACTATGGAAGGACTACTGGGTTCTTTCCACATGTAGAATTTTTCCGTCAATCCAAATTTCTAGAGTTAAGCTTATATGCACTTCACAAAAAAAAAGAAAAAAAATCAAAGACAGGTTGAGTGTAAATTACTTCATTTCCTTCTTACTCTGATAGAGTAATAGGGAGCACCAACATCTGCCTCATCCCCAGAAAACTGCTTTCTCCCCAGATTCTCCTGCCTTTAGTACAAGGGCATTTCCTAGGTAAAAGTCTCTGTGTCACTACAGCCAAAAAAACCTGAAGGCAGTGTGATGGTTTACTCTTTAGGTTTTAGTTAGCATGGATCATTTGTGTATTTAAAAGGTCCTGTCCTATTCCATTAGTTAGTCTTTCTACCCACACAGAATTGACTCGATAGCAATGGGGTTTTTGGGGGGCTACCACACCCACACTATGGCTCTGACAAGGCATTGCTGTATATTCAGATTAATACGAATAAATCAGTTACATTCGTAGATATTTGGCGAAATTTAGATATAGGTAAGGTAGTCATGGGTCATATCAATGCTCTAAGAGTTACTTTATCTTAAAAAGAATAAATATAATTCATTCATTAGGATATGTTGTTGTTCTCAGGTTCCATCAAGTCAGTTCTGACTCATAGCTACCCTATGTACGAAAGAATGAAACACTGTCCAATCCTGTGCCATCCTCACAATCTTTGCTAAGTTTGAGCCCATTGTTGCAGCCACCGTGTCAGTCCATCTCATTGAGGGTCTTCCTCTCTTTTGCTGACCCTCTACTTTACCAAGCATGATGTCCTTCTCCAGGAATTGGTCCTTCCTGATAACATGTCTGAAGTATGTGAGACGAAGTTTCACCATCCTCTCTTCTAAGAAGCATTCTGGCTGTACTTCTTCCAAGACAGATTTGTTCCTTCTTCTGGGATTCCACGGTATATTCAATATTCTTCACCAAAACTATAATTGAAGGCATCAATTCTTCTTCAGTCTTCCTTATTCTCTGTCCAGATTTTGGGTGCATATGAGGCAATTGAAAATACCATGGCTTGGGTCAGATGCACTTTAGTCCTCAAAGTGACATCTTTGCTTTTTTAACAATTTATCATTAGGATACAAACATCCCCATTTGCACAAAGAATAACATTTTGCCTTTCTTTTTAGTGGTCTCAATTGCAGATTCATTTTATCGCATCAAGCAAACTCAAAAGATGTGTACCACTTTCCAAAGAAATGTGACTTTTTTTTAGTATAACTAAAGGGAATATTTTAACTAAGAGAAATGCACCAAAATGATTCCATCACCCTTTGAAGATTAAAGTTAATAAAAATAAAATGGTGCCAATGTAAAGACAGAAATCTTGACCAATTGCAAAGACCATGAAAAACACAAAATTCTTTCATTTTTCTCTGAATTATCTTTGATTCAAGTGCCTTATTCTAGACTCTTTAGTTGTGTTCTAATATTTTTCACCAGTCACCAATCTACATATTCTAGAAGTCATTATGATCTTAGCCAGAGAAACATAATTACAGTTATGAGAAATAAGGGATGTATACAACAGCTTTATTTTTCAAAGAGGATAGCCTTATTTTACTATTTTTCACTATTAATAATCAGCTAAAACTGTAAGTACATAAAGTAGAAAGTAAAAGATCATTGCAAAAACTACGGAGATTTAAAAAAAAAAAAAATTGAAATGTACCCAGCCAGACTTTTTCAATGTATGTATGGACATACACTTTTTCTCCCAGTACCCTTGTTGTTGTTGTTGTTGTTGCATGCTATCAAGTCAATTCTGACTCATAGCAACCCTACAGGACAAAGTAGAACTGCCCCACAGGGTTTCCTAGGCTGTAACCTTTACAGGAACAGATAGCTACAAGAACGTATTTACAAAAAAAAAAAAAATCAATCCCAATTTCTAGTTAACCATAAAAACTAGTTCACCATATACCTATCTCAAAAACATTTTTTCAGTTCTATAAATCCTCTCTCAAACTCTACTCATTTTCAAACTGAAGGTACATATCTCTAACAAAACAGGATTCAATCTTCATAATTTCTATACCTTATATACATTTTAACAGAGCCCTGGTGGCACAACGACTAAGAGCTCAGCTGCTAACCAAAAGGTCAGCGGTTTGAATACACTAGCTGCTCCTTGGAAACTCTATGGAGCACTTGTACTCTGTCCTATAGGGTCACTATGAGTAGGAACCGACTCAACGGCAACGGGTTTTGGGTTTTTTATATACTTAACACCATGGCTTTTAATTTGCAGTATCAAACTGATAATCACCCTTCCCAGAAATTCTTGATGTAATGGTGCTTTGCAATGTTTAGTCCTCCGTAGAAAACTTCAAAAGCAACAGTAACACGGTTTTACTTACGAGAGGTTTTGGAAGCAAGAAGAGTAACTCGGGAGCCTCCCAAGAAGCGAAAGCCCATTACATTCACCTGATCATCATCTGACTGATTGGCAAAGCCTACGAAGAAAAAAAAGAATCATGTTACATAAACACAAGGCAGATTAACTGCCTACATTGGAAATAGGAAGCTTAGCTGAATAACCAGTTTTTTGGGGGGTTTTGTTGTTTGTTTTTTTAAATTCAGTAGTCATGATTACAGCCCATATGTATGAACAATGCTATGTTAACTTCATTTCCTTAGTAGCTTCCAATTGCTAAAATTTTTGACTTACAATATAGTTCTAGAATCATTTAATTTTCTTTCTTCTATTATCAGACCTGGTTGATTTCAGATCTGAGGCAGGAAACATAAAGGATGAACCCAGAATATCTTGTCATACAGATAACAAGGAAGCTATCAATAATTATTAGGGTTATATGAAAAGGACTTAAGGGTCAACTTAAAGAAGCTACCACTGGCTAGACAAAAATATTTGAGCATCAAAAATGATGATAGAAAGGGCCACATGAACCAGAGACCTACATTATCCTGAGACCAGAAGAACTAGTTGGTGCCCGGCCACAATCGATGACTGCCCTCACAGGGAGCACAGCAGAGGACCCCTGAGGGAGCAGGAGATCAGTGGGATACAGACCCCAAATTCTCATAAAAAGACCAAACTTAATGGTCTGACTGAGACTGGAGGAATCCCGGCGGCCATGCTCCCCAGACCTTCTGTTGGCACAGGACAGGAACCATCCCCGAAGACAACTCATCAGACATGAAAGGGACTGGTCAGCGGGTGGGAGAGAGACGCTGATGAAGAGTGAGCTAATTATATCAGGTGGACACTTGAGATTGTGTTGGCAACTCTTGTCTGGAGGGGGGATGGGAGGATAGAGAGAGAGGGAAGCAGGCAAAATTGTCAAGAAAGGAGAGACTGAAAGGGCTGACTCAAGAGGGGGAGAGCAAGTGGGAGTAGGGAGTGAGATGTATGTAAACTTATATGTGACAGACTGATTGGATTTGTAAACGTTCACTTGAAGCTTAATACAAGTTATTAAAAAAAATGATGATAACTGCAATGAAATGAAATACATAAAATACATTTAGTGGCATGAATTAATACTGACAATAAAATCAAAGCAAAACCAAAAAACAAATGGTCATTATTGGATTATCCTCTAGAATTAACTCATTATTTCAAAAACTGGTCCTAAAAAGAAAGAAACAAACATCATCCTGTTGTCCCTACTCAAACTACACTATGTAATCAACAGTAGATAAAGGAAAGGTCTCAGTGTAAAAATATTCCAGCTAATAAACGAAGATCAAAATAAACAGAATATTACCATTTTGCAACCACTAATAAACAAGTGGGGCTCAGCATTGAACATCAATGGCTGCTACCATCACGAAAGAAAAAAGAGAAGACAAACAGATATAACATGCCCCCTGTAAAAACTGTATACTACCACACATGAAGTAGCCTGGTCAAAATAATCAAATCTGACTCTATTAACTCTAGAAACAACTGCCAATCCACAGACAACACAAGGGACAGAAGAAAATATTAAACAACATTTCAGGGATGTAATCAGCAAAATTCAGGCTGTGGGAAACTCACAAGAGTTTCTCACAGTACCCTTCAACAAATAAACTGCCATTTAAAAAGACAGAGACAGATGAAGGAGGAAACATTTTAAAAAGGGAGAGAGAGAGACTAAAATTGGGTCAAAAAATTGCAATAAGTGAATCACATTTAACTCAAAAACAAACAAATAAAAATCATAACATTGGAGACTTTCACTTTGGAAGTGAATGACTAGCAGTAAAAAATGTAACTCCAAGCATAAATATATAAAATTATCATCATTATTATCTCTTAGAAAGATAATCAACTATTTAAAGAGCATTTAATAACAAATATGTAGTGGGGTTTATAGCATATATAGATATAAAATATATGACAACAATAGGACAAAGGCCAGGACAGGACAAATGAAAGTAGGCTACTGTATGGTTTTTATGCTACGAGTGAGTTGCTATAATATCACCTAAAGATAGACTGCAAGAAGTTAGAGATATATACTGTAAACCACATATTTTCAATGGGAAATACTGTCCCCACAGAAGCAAAAATAGATTCTTGATGGGGTAAAAAAAAAATCTTACTATTTTTATCTGTAAAGCACAGATACTCATACAAAATATAAATAGATATAGAATATATCTGCATTATTAAAAATTTATGGAGATGTCTATATAGCCTTCCTGGGGGGCAGGCAATAATAAAAAAAAGTTGAGAAACACTGTTGTAAACTTAAAAACAACCAAAACAAACAACTAAAACAACAATGAGCCAACAAAGGTCATAAAATGGAATCATAAAATATACTCAATACCGAAGGATGCAAAAAAAAAATTTTTTTAAGAATAAAAAATAAACAGAACAAATAAAAACCTAGAGCAAGATAGCAGATTTAAGCCCAACCCCATAAAATGTAAAAGGTCACAACATGACATTTTTACTATCAGACTGTGTAAAAGAAGCAAGACCCAACTCTATACTACCTACAACAAGCCTATTTTAAATATAAAGAACCATAATAACTTAAAAGGAAATGTATACATAAAATTGTAACACTAGTGAAAAGAAAGCTGAGGAGGCTATGTCAAATTATTAAAGGGGATTTAAGGGCAAAAAATATTAATAAGAATAAAGAGGATTATTTCATAATAAGAGGACATAACAATCGTGAACTTTAATACACTTAACAGAGATTTAAAATATATAAAGCAGAAATTGGAAAAAAATATACAGCCAGATATTTCAACACCCTACTATCCAATAATTGATAGTAGTAGACAGAAAATCAGTAAAGACAGAAAACTTAAAAAACACTGATAACAAGATCACAGAGTTTCTGTTTGGGGTGATGGAAAAGTTTTGGAAATGGATAATGATGACAGTTGCACAACATTATGAATGTAATTGATGTCATTGAATTGTACACATAAAAAAGCTTAGAATGGAAATTTTTGTTATATATATTTAACCACAATAAAAAAAAAAAAACCACTACCAGCAAACTTGCCCTAATTGACATTTATATAAAACACTATACGACAAAATCAGAATACCTGTTCTTTTTACACACACATAGAACATTTACCAACACAGTTCCAACCCGGGGCCATAAATAATTCTTAATAAATTTAAAAGATTCATGTCATAAAAACATATTCTCCAACCACAATGGAATTGAATTATAAATCAATAAGAAAAAAATCCATGAAAAATCCCCGAGCGTTTGGAAACTACCTGTTGTTGTTTGTTGTTAGATGCTGTTGTGTCAGTTCCAACTCATAGGACCCCACATATAACAGAATGAAACACTGCCCACTCCTATACCATCTTCACAATATTAGGTATGTTTTTTGAGCCCACTGTTGCAGCCACTGCATCAATCCATCTCGTTGAGGGTCTTTCTCTTTTTCACTGACCCTCTACTTTACCAAGCATGATGTCCTTCTCCAGGGATTGATCCCTCTTGATAACATATCCAAAGTAAGTGAGATAAAATCTTGCCATCCTCGCTTCTAAGCTACATACTACACTTCTAAGCAACACTGAGGTCAAAAAAGAAACAAAAAGAAAAATTGTAAATCTTTTGAGCAACAAAAGACAAAAGAGATAAATGGGACCTCATCAAAATTAAAAACTTTTGTTCATCAAAGGACTTTATCAACAAAATGAAGGGACAACCTACAGATCAGGAGAAAATTTTTCAAAACAATGTATCAGATAAGGGGCTAATATCCAAAATATATAAAGAACTCTTGTAACTTCACAAAAAAAGACAGAGAACTCTATCGGAAAATTGCCCAAAGGACTTGAGTAGACATCTCTCAAATAAAGAAATACAAATAAATAAATAAATCTCTCAAATAAAGCACATGGAAAGATGCTTTATATCATTAGTCATTCAGGAAATGCAAATCAAAACTTTAATAAGATACCACTTGACACCCACTAGAATGGCTATGATTAAAAAAGAAAACAATAGGTGTTGGCAAGCATATGGAGAAATAGGAACTCCACTGCTGGTGGGATTATAAAATGGTATGCCTACTGCGGAAAATAGTTTGGAGGTAGATCACAAAATTACCATATGATTCAGCAATTCCACTCCTAGGCATACCCCCCCGGTGCCCCCAGTGCCGTCGAGTCGATTCCGACTCATAGCAACCCTATAGGACAGGGCAGAACTGCCCCATAGAGTTTCCAAGGGGCACCTGGCGGATTCGAACTGCCGGCCCTTTGGTTAGCAGCCGTAGCACTTAACCACTACGCCACCAGGGTTTCCACTCCTAGGCATATACACAAAAAATTGAAAGCAGAAACACAAACAGATACTTGTACACCAATGTTCGCTGCAGCACTATTCACAACAAACAAAAGATGGAAACAACTTAAATGTCCATTAACAGATGAATGGATAAATAAAATGTAGTACATTCAAACCAGATGCCGTTGAATGGATTCTGACTCACAGCGACCCTACAGGACAGAGTAGAACTGCCCCAAAGGGTTTCCAAGAAGCAGCTGGTGGATTCAAACTGCCGACCTTTGGTTAGCAGCCGAACACTTAACCACTGCACCAATACTGTGAAATATTACTACTCTGGCATAAATAGAAATGACATCCTGAAATATGCTACAACATGGATGATCCTTGAAGACATTATGCTGAGTGAAATAAGTAAGTTGCAAAAGGACAAATATTGTCCAGCTTATATGAAATATCTAGAACACGCAAATGTATAAAGACCAAAGTTTATTAGTGGTCACCAGGGGCAGACAGGAGAAAGAGTGAAAGGAGAACTCAATACTAAGGGGACACTGAGTATCTATTAAGGGTTATGGTAAAATCTGAGAATGGATAAGGGCGATGGTTGAACAACATAATGAACATAATTAATGTCACTAAACTGTACACGTTAATATAGATGGAATGGCAAGTGTTTTGCTACATATTTACCAAAATAAAAAATGTGCTTTGAACTGAATGAAAGTGAAAACACAACATTTCATAATTTGTGGAAAGCATCTAAAGCAGTATTTACATAGAAATTTATAGCACTAACCAATTATATTAACAATAAGAAATCTCTGTTTTCACTTTAGGAAACAAGGAAAAAGAAAATTAAGCCCAAAGTAAGCAGGGAAAATCATTTAAAAAATGGAAGAAAAAAATTTTTTTGTTTTCTCATCAGAGAAGGTTGGCAGGATGTGGCCAAGGATGGGGCACCTCTGAGAGGGGAACCACAGGAGTGGTATAACTTCAATACCAGGGGAAGTGCATCTGGAGCAAAGTGAGACAGACTGAGTCAGCAGAGCCTTATGAAGAAACTATAGACAGGAAGTGCACGTTTGCAGTGGCATGTAGGGGAGGAACAGAGGGTATAAGAGAGCTCCAGCCCCTCTGCTAAGTGCAAGAAGGGAGCAAGCTAGGAATTAGTGCAGGAACTGCCAGTAGAGGCACCTGGCCATTTATACAGGAGAAACCCAGAGAGGAGTCAACCCACACAGTGACAACTGGAACCCACCCTCACCAGAATCAGTCCTGTGCAGGCAGTCATCCCCTTCTGTCCCTACTAAACTCTTCTTCACTCCCCTCCCTTCCTAGACACACCTGCCATATGCTTTACCATGTACCCTGAAGCACAGGCAGACCAAGTCAAGATATGCAAACATCACTCAAAAGTGGAAAGTGGCAGCACTACATACAGCCCCTTTGTGGGAACTCCCTGAAGGATAGTGGTGAAGTGAAATCCTCTCAATGGGCAGAACTTCGAGCACTGCACCTGGTTGTTCGCTTTGCTTAGAAGAAAAAATGGCCAGATGTGTGATTGTGTATCGATTCATGGCATGTGGCCAATGGATTGGTTGGATGGTCAGCGACTTGGAACAGGATTGAAAAATTGCAAACAAGGAGATATGGGAAAAAGTATGTGGGCAGACCTCTCTGAATGGGTCAAAGAAGTGAAGATATTTGTACCTCATGTGAATTCTCAACCAACGGTGACCTCAGCAGGAGGATTTTAACAATCAAGTGGATAGGATGATGCATTCTGTGGAAACCAGTCATCGTCTTTCCCCAGTCACTCCCGTCATTGCCCGATGGGCTCATTAAAAAAGTGGCAATGGTGGCAGGGCTGGAGGTTATGCATGGGCTCAGCAATGTGGACTTCCACTTACCAAGGCTGACTTGGCTATATCCACTACTGAGTGCCCAATCTGCCAGCGCTGACCAACACTGAGTCCTGGATAGGGCACCATTCCTCAAGGTGATCAGCCAGCAACCTGGTGGCAGGTTGACTACATTGGACCACTTTCATCATGAAAAGGGCAGTGTTTTGTTCTTACTGGAATAGACATTTACTCTGGATATGGATTTGCGTTCCCTGAATTTCACACAATGCTAATGCCAAAACTACAATCCGTGGACTTACAGAATGCCTTATTCACCATCATGGTATCCCATATAGCACCATCTCAAATCAAGGAATGCACTTCACAGCAAACAAAGTGCAGCATTAGGCCCATGCTCATGGAATTCACTGGACTTACCATATTCCCAATCAGCCTGAAACAGCTAGCTTGATAGAACAATGGAATGGCCTTCTGAAGACATAATTACAGCACAAGCAACGTGGCAATACTTTGCAGATTTGAACAATATTCTCCAGGAGGCTGTATATGCTCTAAACCAGTGTCGAATATGTGGTGCCGTTTCTCCCATAGCCAGGATTCATGGTTTCAGGAAGCAAAGTGTGGAAATGGAAGTGGCAGTACTCGCTATTACCCCTAGTGACCCACTCACAAAATTTCTGTCTCCTGTCCCCATGACACTATGCTCTGCAGTTCTACAGATCTTAATTCCAAAGACAGGAGTGCTCTCACCAGGAGACACAACACTGATTCCATTGAACTGGAAGATAAGAATGCCACCTGGCCACCTTTGGGCTCTTCATGACTCTAGATCAACAGGCAAAGAAGGGAGTTACTGTACTGGCTGGTATGATTGATCCTGATTACCAAAGGGAAATTGGATTGATATTACATAATGGAGGTAAAGAAGAGTATGTCTGGAATACAGGAGATCCCCTAGGATGCCTCTCAAGACTACCATGCCCAGTGATTAAAGTCAATGGAAAACTACAACGGCCCATTTCTAACATGACTACTAATGGCCCAGACCCTTCAGGAATGAAGGTTTGTGTCACCCCACCAGCCAAAGAACCATGACCAGCTGAGGTGCTTGCTGAGGGCAAGGGGAATACAGAATGGATGGTGGAAGAAGGTAATCTAAATACCAGTTACATCCATGTGACCAGGTGCAGAAACAAGGACTCCAATTGTTATGAGTATTCCTTCCTTGTATTTGTGCATCAAATATTTTTTGTTTTCTTCACTCATAAAATATAAGATGTAAACAGGGCTAGTGTGCTTTCAGTTGTACACATGATAGTTGTAGCATGTTAGGAGCAAGTATGACTTTGTAATTGTCTTTATTTAGAGATTGTGTATGGTTTAAGGAGATGTGTACAGGTGCAAAGCTGACATGGGGTGGACCGTGATGGTTAAGGTTGTGTGTCAACTTGGCTGGGCCATGATTCTCAGTGGTTTAGCAGTTATGTAATGATTTTCTATAGGTAGGATCATATCATCCATGAATACAGATAATTTCTTTTCCAATAGGAATACTTTTTGTTTCTTTTTTTTCTTGTCCTCTTGCTCTGACTAGGATTTCTAATACAATACTGAATAGAAGTGGTGACAGCAGGTACCCTTTATCTTATTCCTGATTACAAGGAAAAAGCTCTCAATCATTCTCCGTTATATATAATGTTGGCTGTAGGCTTTTCATATATGCCCTGAATCACATTGAGGAATTTCCCCTCTATTCCAATCCTCCTTATGGTTTTCATCAAGAAAGGGTGTTCGATTTTATCAAATGCTTTTTCTCATCCATAGAGATGATCGTGTGGTTCTTTTCCTTAGTTCTATTGATGTGGTGTATTATGTTTATTGTCTAATGTTGAAACATCCCTGCAATTCCTGGAATAAATCACACTTCATTATGGTGCATGACACTTTTAATATGATATTGGATTCTGTTTGCTAGTATTCTATTGAGGATTTTTACATCTATATTCATAAGAGATATTGGCCTGTAGCTTTCTTTTCTTGTGGTGTATTTGTTTGGTTTGGGCATCAGGGTTATGTTTGCTTCATAGAATCAGTTAGGGAATATTCCACCTTCTCTACCTTTTGGAAGAGTTTCAACAGTGTTGAAGTCAATTTTCCTCTACACATTTGATAGAATTCTTCTGTGAAACCATCTGGTCCAGGACTTTTTTTTTGTTGTTGGGAGGTTTTGATCACTGATTCAATATCTTCAGTTGTTATGGGTCTGTTGAGACTACCGTTTTCCTCTTGAGTGAGTTTGGGTAGGTTGTGTATTTCTAAGAATTTGTCCATTTCATCTAGGTTACTCAGATTGCTGCCACATACTTGTCTATAATAATCTGTCATAATTCTCTTCGTTTCTATCAGGTCAGTTGTAATGTCTCTTTCATTTTTTATTTTGGTTATTTACATCTTTTCTCTTCTTTTCATTGTCAGTCTAGCTCGATGTTTGTTAATTTTATTGATCTTTTCCAAGAACCAACTTCTGGTTTTACTGATTCTTTCTATTGTTTTTCTGATGTCAATTTCATTTATTTCTCCTCTGATCTTTTTTTTATTTCCTTTCTTCTGGTAGGTAGAGAGAATTTTTGAAGACATAATGGCAGAAAACTTCCCAAAAATCATGAAAGACGAGATTTCCATCCAAAAAGCACAACAAACCCCACAGAGGATAGACTTCAAAAGAAATTCACCAAGACATATCATAATCAAACTTTGCAGAATCATATATACTGAAAGAATTTCAAAAGCAGCATGAGAAAAGCAAAATAGCACCTATAAGAGTGCTTCAATAAGATGAAGCACTGATTTTGCATCAGAAGGCATGCAATCCAGAAGGCAATGGGATGACATACACAAAGCCCCGAAAGAAAGGAACAGCAATCCAAGAATTATATATCCAGCAGAACTGTTTTTCAAAAATGAAGGAGAAACTAGGACATTCCTAGATAGGCAAAAATTAAAATGAATTTGTAACCACCAGACCAGCCCTACAATAAATATCAAAGGGGGTTCTTTGGATAGAAGGACCCCTGGTGGCACAGTGGTTAGGAACTATGGCTGCTAATGGAAAATTCAGCAGTTCAAATCCACCAGCCACTCCTTGGAAACTCTATGGGGCAGTTCTACTCTATTCTATAGGGGCACTATGAGTGAAAATCAGCTCAACAGCAACAGGTTTGGTTTTTTCTTTCTTTTTGGCTTTGGATAGAAAACCAACGTCATCACATTACTACCTGAGATAAAGACACAAGACAGCATCGCCCAGATAACAACCCAAGCAGACTTCAAAAAAAGTAAAACAAAGCTACAAAATAGATTAAAGGGAATCAAGAGATATTAAAAAGTAAACAACAACATCAAAACAAAAGGGGGAATGAATGATGTAGTTATAGAACTTCCATATGGAGAGGGAGTCAGGGAGATCTCAAGATATAACAGGTTGTTTTAAAATTACCGTGATAAATATAAATTTCAAAGTAACAACAAAGAAAAGTAAAAATTTACACACCAAACGAAGAAAACCAAAAAGACTCAGCAAACACAAAAACAATTAACAAATGAAAGGGGAACAGAATTGAGAACCCAGATGTAAATCCATCCACCTAGACACCTGATCTTTAACAAAGGCCCACAATTCATTAAATGGGGAATAGACAGTCTTTAACAAATAGCACAGGTAAAACTGAATGCCCATCTGTTAAAAAAAAAAAAAACAGGACCCACGCCTCACACTGTACAAAAAAACTAATTTAAAATAGATAAAAGACCTAAACACAAAACCAAAAACTCTAAATAGAAGAAAAAATAGGATCAAAACTAGAGGTCCTAATACACAGCATAAATAGCATAAAAACCATAACTTAATAATACACAAACACCAGAAGATAAGCTAGATAACTGGATCTTCTAAAAATTAAACATTTATACTCATCAAAAGACTTCACCAAAAGAGTAAAAAGAGAATCTGCAAACTGGGAAAAAAAAAATTGGCCATGACAAATCTGAAGAAGATCTAATATCTAAAATATATAGGAAAATCCAACAACTCTACAACAAAAAGACAAATAATCCAATTAAAAAATGGGCGAAGATATGAACTGACACTTCACCAAAGACGACATTCAGGTGGCTGACAGACACACGAGGAAACGCTTGAGATCAGTGGCTGTTAAAAAGAGAAATGCAAATCAAAATTACAGTGAGGTGTCATCTCACCCTGACATTACTGGTATGGATCAAAAAAACAGAAGATAATAAATGTTGGAAAGGCTACAGGGAGCATGGGATTCTTACACACTGCTGGTGAGAATGTAAAATGGTACAACCATTTTGGAAAATGATATGGCGCTTCCTTAAAAAGCTAGAAATAAAAATACCATACAATTCAGCAATCCTATGCATAGGAATATATCCTAGGGAAATAAGACCCATTACATGAATAGACACATGCACACCCATGTTCACTGTAGCATTATTCACAATATCAAAAGGATGGAAACAATGTAAGTACCCAACAACAGGCAAATGGATAAACAAACTATGGTACATACATACAATGGAATATTATGCAACAATAAAGAATAATGATGAATTTGTGAAACATCTCAAACATGGGTGAATCTGAAGGGCATTATGCTGAGTGAAATAAGTCAATCACAAAAGGGTGAATACTGTATGAGACCACTATTATAAAAACTCATGCAAAGATTTACACACAGAAAGAAACAATCTTTGATGGTTACTAAGGAGGGGAGGAAAAAACACTAACTGGACAATGGATAAGTGGTAACTTTGGTGAAGGGTAAGACAGTACACAATTCTGGGGAAGTCAGCACAACTTGACCAAAGCAAGGTCATGGAAACTTCATAGACACATCTAAACTCCCTGAGGGACTGAATTACTACGCTGAGGGCTGGGGACAATGGTCTCAGAGGACATTTACCTCAATTGGCATGACATAGTTTATAAACAAAATGTTCTACACCCTACTTTGGTGTGTAGCAGCTGGGGTCTTAAAAGCTTGTGAGCAGCCATCTAAGATACTCCACTGGTCCCACCCTGTCTGGAGCAAGGGAGAATGAGGAAAACCAAAGACACAAGGGGAAGGTTGGTTCAAAGGACTAACAGACCACAAGTACCAAAGCCTCCACCAGGCTGAGTTCAGCACAACTAGATGGTACCCAGCTACCACCACCGACTGCTCTGACAAGGATCACAATAGAGGGTCCCAGACAGAGCTGGAGAAAAATGTAGAACAAAATTCTAACTTACAAAAAAAGACCAGACTTACTGGTCTGACAGAGACTGCAGAAACCCCAAGAGTATGGCCCTCAGACACCCTTTTAACTCAGTACTGAAGTCACTCTTGAGGTTCACCCTTCAGTCAAAGATTAGATAGGCCCATAAAACAAAACGAGACTAAAGGGGGACACCAGCTCAGGGGCAGGGACAAGAAGGCAGAAAGAAAAAAAAAGAAGGGAACAAGAAAGCTGGTAATGGGGAAACCAAGGTCGAGAAGGGGAGAATGTTGATATGTCATGGGGTTGGTAACCAATGTGACAAAACAATATGTGTATTAACTGTTTAATGAGAAACTAATTTGTTCTGTAACTACTCATCTAAAGTGCAATAAAAAAAAGAAAAGAAATGAAAGGAAAAGAAAATCCAAGAACAAAAAGAACTCATCACAGCAAGTAAAGAAGAACAAAACAAAAATCCATGAACACCACAAAAAAAGTACAACAAAACAGCAGCAGTAAATTCATACTTACCAATAATCACACTAAGTGTAAATGGGTTAAATGCACCAGTGAAGATGCAGAGAGTGGCAGAATGTATTTAAAGCAAGATCCATCAATATATTGTTTACAAGGGACTTTCCTTAGACACAAAAGACAAACAGGTTAAAAATCAAAGGATATAAAAAATATACACCCAGCAAACAGTAACCAAAAGAGAGTAGGAGTGGCAATATCAATACCTGACAAAATGTCAAAATGCATTATATGAGACAAAGAAGGATACCATATAATAATTTAAGGCTCCAAAGAGACATAACAATTATAAATATTTATGCACCCAATGCCAGAACACCAAGGTTTATAAAGCAAACTCTAACAGAATTGAAGATCTGCAATAATGGTAGGAGATTTTAACACACAACTTTCAACAATGGACAGAACAACTAGGGAGAAAATCAACAAAGGTACAGAAGACATAACGCTATCAACCAACTTGACCTCACAGACATATATAGAACATACCACCCAACAGCAGAAAAATACACATTCTTCTCTAGAATAGATCATATTTTAGGACATAAAGCAAACCTCAATAAATAAAGCAAGCCTTTAAAAACACTGAAATTATGCAAACAATCTTCTCTGACCATAATAGTATGAAACGAGAAATCAATTACAGAAAGAACAAGGGAAAAAATTAAATACATGGCAACTAAACAACACATTACTAAAAAACTAAAAAAAAAAAAAAAAAATTTTTTTTTTTACTAGGTAGAATAAATCAAAGGTGAACTTAAAAAAAATACTTAGAACTAAATGAGAATGAAAACATAACATACCAAAGTCACTGGTACACAGCAAAAGCTGTGTTCAGAGACAAACATATAGCAATGCATGCATATATTAAAAAAGAAAGGTCCAAAATAAATAACTTAAGTCAACAACTCAAACAAGTAGAAAAGGAAGAGCAAAAGAAAACCAATCCGGGAGAAGAAAGGAAATAATAAAAACCAGAGCAGAAATAAATGAAATAGAGATCAGAAAAAACATTAGGAAGAATCCACAAGACTAGAAGCTGCTTCTTTGAAAAGATCAATACAATAGGCAAACCACTGGCCAAACTGACAAAGGAAAAAAATCAGAGGATGTAAATAACCACAATAAGAAATGAAGGTGAAAACATTAAAACAGATCCAGCTAAGACAAAGAAGATCATAACAGAATATCATGAAAAATTTTATTCCAACAAATCTGAAAATCTAGAATATATGGACAATTTTCTACAAACATAATACCTACCTGTCTTAGGCTGGATTCTCTAGAGAAGCAAACCCAGTGATATATATATAGACAGAGATAGAGAAAGAGAGAGATTTATATCAAGGAAATGGCTCATGAGGTTGTAGAGGCTCGGAAGTCCCAAGTCTGTGGGTCAGGCTGGAGGCATCCCGTGACTCACTTAGCTGCAGGGGCTGATGAACCCAAGATCTCCAGGTAAGCTGCTAGCTCAAGTCCCAAGAAACAGAGGTCAGATGAACAGGAGCCAGCTGCAGGATCCTGTGGGAACAGAAGTCCACGAGCCTTGCCAGAAAGTCCACCTATGTTGGAGGCAGTCTACACCCCCAAGGAAGCTCTCTTTCAGTTGATTGGCTACACACAGCAGATTCCATCATGGAGATGATTACATTATATCAGATCTCAATATGGAGGTGATTAATCATTATATGCCTGCTAAAATACACCATAACTGCCAAAACACTGAGAATCATGGCCCAGCCAAGTTCACACACAACCTTAATGTTCACACTACCTAAACTAACATGAAGAGGTAGAAAGTCTAAATAGACTCATAAGAAAGGAAGAGATTGAAGATGTCATCAAAAAACTCCCAGCAACAACAACAAATTCTAGCCCAGATCACTTCAGTGGGGAATTTTACCAAACATTCAGAGAAGAGCTGACATCAATTCTACTCAAATGCTTCCAAAACAGAGAAACCGAAAGAATACTCCCCGATTCGTTCTATGAGGCCAGCATCACCCTGATACCAAAATCAGGAAAAGACACTACAAAAAAAGGAAAATTACAGACCAATATCCCTCATCCATATAGACGTAAAAATTCTCAACAAAATTCTAGCCCACAGAATTCAACTGCATATCAAAAAAACCAAACATCATGATCAGGTACAACTCACACCAGGAATACAAGACGGTTCATCATGCAAAAATCAGTTAATGTTAATTCACCACATAAATAAAACAAAGAATCACACAATCATCTCAATTAATGCAGAAAAGGCATTTGATAAAATCCAACACCTTTTCCTAATAAAAACTCTTAACAAAATAGAAATAGCTGGAAATTCCTCAACATAATTAAGGGGATATAGGCAAAACCAACAGCCAACATTATTCTCAAAAGATGAACACTGAGATCCTTCTGCCTGAGAATGGGTAAGACACAAGGATGACCACTATCACCACTTTTATACATTATTATACTGGAAGAACTATCCAAAACAATAATTTGAGGAAGGGAAATAAAGGGTATCAACAATTGGAATGGGAGAAGTAAAATTATCTCTATTTGCAGATGACATGAATCTTCACATAGAAAATCCCAGAGATTCCACAAGAAAAACACTGGATCTAATACAAGAATTCAGCAAAGTGGCAGGGTCCAAGATCAACATGCTAAAATCAGTTGGGTTCCTATATCGTAACAAGGAGAACTCTGAAAAGGAAATCAAGAAAACAGCACCATTTACAATAGCCCCCAAAAGAATAAAACACGTATGGTCTACTATGCCAGGAATGACAAATTGAAGAGAAATGGCATCACGTTCATCGTCAAAAAGAACATCTCAAGATGTGGAAGTACAACGCTGTCACTGACAGGATAATATCCATTCGCCTACAAGGGAGACCAGTACTATCACTATTATTATTCAAATTTACACACCAATCACTAAGGCCAACTCTGAGAAAAATGAAGATTTTTACTAACTTCTACAGCCTGAAATTGACTAAACATGCAATCAGGATGCGTTGACAATTACTGGTGATTAGAGGGCAAAAGTTGGAAACGAAAAAGGATCGGTGGTTGGAAAATATGGCTTTGGTGATACCATCCATCTATGGTCACCTGATATTTGACAAGGGTCCAAAGTCCATCAAAAGGCAGTGTTTCCAACAAAACTGGATGTCCTTCTGCAAAAAAATGAAACAGGACCCATATCTCTCATCATATACAAAAACTAGCTCAAAATGGAGCAAACACCTGAACATAAGGCCAAAAACAATGAAGTTCGTAGAAGAAAAAATAGTATCAACGCTAGAGGCTCTAATACACAGCATTAACAGGATACAAACCACAATCAACAACACACAAGCTCCAGAGGATAAGCTAGATAACTGGGATCTTCTAAAAATTAAACACTTATGCTCATCGAAAGACTTCACCAAAAGAGTAAAAAGAGAACCCACAGGCTGGGAAAAATTTTTATTACAAATCAGACAAGAGTCTAATCTCTAAAATCTACAAAAAAATCCAACACGTCTACAACAAAAAGACAAATAATCCAACTAAAAAATGGACAAAGGAAAAGAAAAGACACTTTACCAAAGGAGACATTCAAGTGGCCAAAAGACACAAGAGGAAATGCTCACGATCTCTAGCAACCAGAGAAATGCAAATCAAAACCACAATGAGATACAATCTCACCCCAGCATCAGTGGCATGAATAAATAAAACGGGAAATAACAAATGTTGGAGAGGCTGCAGGGAGATCGGCACTCTTATGCACTGCTGCTGGGAATGCAAAAATTTTGGAAAACGATATGGCGCTTCTTGGAAAGCTAGGAATAGAAATACCATATGATCCAGCAATCCCACTCCTAGAAATATATCCTAGAGAAGTTAGAGTCGTCACACGAATAGACATATGCACAGCCATGTTCACTAGAGCACTGTGCACAATAGCAAAAACGTGGAAACAACCTAATTGCCCATCAACAGGTGAATGGATAAACAAACTGTGGTACATATACACCATGGAGTATTATTACTCAACAATAAAGAACAACAATGAATCTGTGAAGCATTTCATAACATGGATGAATCTGGAGGGCATTATACTGAGCGAAATAAGTCAATCACAAAAGGACAAATATCTTATGAGACCACTACTATAAAAACACACGAAAAGGTTTACACACAGAAAGAAACAATCATTGATGGTTATGAGAGAGGGAAGGGGTGGGGATGGAAAAAACACTAAATAGGCAATAGATAAGTGGTAACTTTGGTGAAAGATAAGACAGTACACAATACTGGGGAAGCCAGCACAACCTGTACAAGGCAAGGTCATGGTAGCTCCATAGACACATCCAAACTCCCTGAGGGACCAAACTGCTGGGCTAAGGGCTGTGGGAACTATGGTCTCGGGGAACATCTAGCTTAACTGGTATAACAGAGTTTATAAAGAAAATGTTCTACATTCTACTTTGGTGAGTAATATCTGGGGTCTTAAAAGCCTGTGAGCGGCTACCCAGGACACTCCACTGGTCTTACCCCTTCGGGAACAAGGAAGAAAGAAGAAAACTAAAGATACAAGACAAAGATTAGTCCAAAGGACTAATGGACAACATCTACCATGGCCTCCATCAGACTCAGTCCAGGACAACTAGATAATGCCCAGCTACCACCACTGGCTGCTCTCACAGGGATCACAATAGAGGGTCCTAGACAGAGCTGGTGAAAAATGTAGAACAAAATTCTAACTCAAAAAGGAAGACCAGACTTGCTCGCCTGACACAGACTGGAGAAACCTTGAGAGTATGGCCACTGGGCACCCTTTCAGCTCAGTAATGAGTCCACTCCTGAGGTTCACCCTTCAGCCAAAGATTGAAGAGGCACATGGAACAAAACAAGACTAAAGGGGCGCACCAGCCCTGGGGCAGGAACTGGAAGGCAGGAGGGAACAGGAAAGCTGGTAATACAGAATCCAGGGTTGAGAAGAGAGAGTGTTGACATATTGTGGGGTTGTTAACCAATGTAATACAACAATGTATGTACTAACTTTTGATGAGAAACTGGTTTGTTCTGTAAAACTTCATCTAAAGTACAATTAAATATATATATATATATACATTTAAAAAAGATATACATACATATATATATATATAAATGGACTTGGTGATAGAAACAACACCAAAGGTCGAATGACAGAATTTTGCAAGACTAATGACTTCTTCATTGCAAATACTTTTTTCAACAACATAAATGGCAACTATACACATGATGGAAAATACAAGAATCAAATCTATTACATCTGTGGAAAAAGGCGATGGAAAAGCTCAATATCCATCAGAACAAGGCCAGTGGCCAACTGCAGAAAAGACCATCAATTGCTCACATGCAAGTTCAGGTTGAAGCTGAAGAAAATTAAAACAAGCCCACAAGAGTTGAAGTACTACCTTGGGTATATCCCACCTGAATTTTGAGATTATCTCAAGGATAGATTTGATGCATTGAACACTAATGACCAAAGACCAGACGAGCTGTGGGAAGACATCATTCATGAAGAAAACAAAGGGTCGTTAAAAAGACAGGAAAGAAAGGACCAAAACGGATGTCAGAAAAGACTCTGAAACTTGCTCTTGAACACAGACGAGCTAAAGCTAAAGGAAAAAATGATGAAGTAAAAGAACTGGACATAAGATTTCAAAGGTAGGCTTGAGAAGACAAAGTAAAATATTACAATAAAACGTGCAAAGACCTGGAGTTAGAAAACAAAAAGGGAAGAATATGCTTGGCATTTCTCAAGCTGAAAAAACTGACAAAAAAGTTTAAGCCTCAAGTTGCAATTTTGAAGGATTCTATGGGTAAAATATTGAATGACACAGGAAGCAGCAAAAGAAGATGGAAGAAATATACAGGGTCATTGAACCCAAAAGAATTCGTCAACATTCAACCATTTCAGGAGGTAGCATATTGTCGAGAGCCAATGGTATTGAAGCCCAAGCTGTACTGGAGGCATTGGCAAAAAACAGGGCTCCAGGAATTGATGAAATACAATTGAGATGTTTCAACAAAGGGATGCAGCACTGGAGGTGCTTACTTGTCTATGTCAAGAAATTTGGAAAACAGCTACCTGGCCAACCAACTGGAAGACATCGATATTTGTGCCCATTCCAAAGAAAAGTGAACCAACAGAATGCAGAGATTATTGAACAGTATCATTAATATCACATGAAAGAAAAAATTTGCTGAAGGTCATTCAAAAGTGGGAACTATCAGTAATTCAAGCCAGACTCGGAAGAGAATGTGCAACAAGGGATATCATTGCTATTGTCGGATGGATCTTGGCTGAAAGCAGAAAATACCAGAAAGATATTTACCTGAGTTTTATTGACTATGCAAAGGCATTCAACTGTGTGGATAATAACAAATTATGGGTAACATAATGAAAAAGAGAATTCCAGAACACTTAACTGTGCTCATGAAAAACTTGTACACAGACCAAGAGGCAGTCATTCAAACAGAACAAGGGGATATTGCATGGTTTCAAATCAAGACAGGTGTGCGTCAGGGTTGTATCCTTTCACCATACTTATCCAATCTGTACGCTGAGCAAATAATCCTAGAAGCTAGACTATATAAAGAAGAATGTGGCATCAGGATTGGTAGAAGACTGATTAACAACCTGCATTATGCAGATGACACAACCTTGCTAGCTGAAAGTGAAGAGGATTTGAAGCACTTACTGATAAAGATCAAAGACTACAACCTTTAGTATGGATTACACCTCAACATAAAGACAACAAAAATCCTCATAACTTGACCAATAAACAACATCATGATAAATGGAGAAAAAATTGACATTGTCAAGGATTTCATTTTACTTGGATCCACAATCCGTGCCCATGGCAGCAGCAGTCAGGACATCAAACGACATATTTTAGTTGACAAATCTGCTATAAAAGACCTCTTTAAAGTGTTGCAGAGCAAAGATGTCACCTTGAAGACTAAGGTGTGCCTGATCCAAGCCATGGTATTTTCAATTGCATCATATGCATGCGAAAGCTGGACAATAAATAAGGACGAGAGAAGAAGAACTGACACCTCTGAATTGTGGTGTTGGCGAAGAATATTGAATATACCATGGGCTGCCAAAAGAACAAACATATCTGTCTTGGAAGAAGTACAACCAGAATGCTCCTTAGAAGCAAGGATGGCGAGTCTACATCTTACATACTTTGGACATGTTATCAGGAGGGACCAGTCTCTGGAGGAGGACATCATAATCAGTAAAGTAGAGAGTCAGTGAAAAAGAGGAAGACCCTCAATGAGATGGATTGACATAGTGGCTGCAACAATGGGCTCAAGCATAACAACAATTGTGGACATGGCGCAAGACTGGGCAGTGTTTCATTCTGTTGTGCATAGGGTAGCTATGAGTTGGAACCAACTCAACGGCACCTAAGAACAACGGTTACATTACTTGATTTTAAGACTCTATAAATAAAGAGAACAGAAATAGACCCACATGCAAAAGACAATTAAGTAGAAAATAGTCTTTTCAAAAAATGGTGCAGAAACTAGATATTTATATGCAAAAACATGAATTTTATTCATACCTTGCACCACACATAAATATCAACTTAAAATGAATAACAAACCTGAATATAAAACATAAAACTAGAAAACTTCTAGGAAGAAAATTGGAGAAAAACTTTGTAACCTTGGGTTAGGCAAAGATTTCTAAGATACAACTCTAAAAGCATGACACATAAAAGAAAAAATTGATAAATAAGGCTTTATCAAAATTAAGAATTCCATTTTTTCAAAGACCGTTAAGAAAATGCAAAAACATGCCACAGACAGGGAGAAAATATTTACAAATCACATATTTGGTAAAGGAGTGACTGAGGCCTGACAAAAGGGGGCATACTGCACAATTCCACTTTATAAAATTCTAGAAAATACAAACTAATCTGTAGTGACAAAGTAGATCAGTGGTTGTCTGGGGATCAGCGGTATTAAAAAGAACACGAGGAACCATTTAGGAGTGATGGGTATGTTCAGCATCTTGATTACAGTGATTGTTTCACAGGTATATGCAAATTGTAAAACTTACCAAATTGTACACTTTAAACATGTACCATTTATTACATGTAAACTGCACTTCAATAAAGCTGTTTTGAAAAAAAAATGCAGTGAAGCTAAGTTTGAGAGTAAAAGAATATATTTTTTAAAGTACTGGAAAAAAATATACATATTTCACAATCTTAGAATAGAGAAGATTGTTCTATATAAAATTATAAATCTTACATGTTAAAACAAGGAATGCAAATAGTTAATAAAGATAATAAAAAGTCCATACTAATAAATAATTTAGAAATGCAAACAAAATGTCATTTTTAACCTAGCAATGTCAAAAATTAAAAAAGATTTAACAACCCAGCTGCTACCCTGGGCACGAACCCTGATGTTGCGAGTGTAAACTAGGGCAATTTTTCTGGAAGACAGTTTGGTATTTGAACCAAGTTTTCAAATGTGTTACACTTTAACTTAGTCATTGGTCTTCCAATTTTATTTTTTAATTTGTTATGAGTCCCATTTCTAAAGTGGATAAGAAGCAAATGTATGCTAAGATATCCAGGATGTCAAGACATTTGAGCCCAAAATCAGGAGGAAAATCGATGAGTTATCTAAGCTTTCCTTAACATGTCTTATCCAATCCATATTTTACAAAGACAACCTCTTTTGTCTAAGGAATATATTTTTAGTCAATCTCTAATTGGGCTTCACCCATCTACAGCAAAGATGGGTGCTTTAACATTTTTCAAAGGCATCAATAAATTCGGCGTTCAACAAGTAATTCCCAACTCCACTCCCAGGGTAATATAGAAGGCCCTAGGAACTAAGTTAAGTTTGTGGGCAATGTTACAAAAGTAGTAACTCTTTCTGTCTTTTTTATAATCCAAATTTGTCATAAGAAACTTTACTAAGGAAGAAGTAGAAGGAAGTGAGGTAGTGACATGAAGTGAAGTGAGAGAAAGAAGGGAATGGAAGAGAGAGAAAAAAAGGTACAAAATTATTTGTTCACAACATACATATGAATATACCCAAACTCAATTAAACTAAAGAATAGAAAAAATTGTAATAAAAAGCATTCAGTTTCAGAGATTTTTCAGAGTTATATATAAATAAACTTTTAAACACTTCAAACTAATGAAAAATAAATTTTAAGCACTTTAAGTAGTTAATAACACAAAAGTTGACTTACCATAAATTTCTAAACCTTGTGGGAAATATTCTTTGTATTCTAAATCCTATCCACTAATGCAAGGTTGAGGATGCATGTCATAGCCAACAGTGCTGATTTTTAATAAAGGATTTAAAAGAGTTGGTTTAATCCCCAGCTTTTTTTTTTTTTTTAATCTCACCCCATCACCAAGAAAGTTAATAAGCGTTAACACATTAGAAACCTTGTCTACTAAAGATGTTTCATCCAGCGAAAGCCTCTCTATTTTCCAAGCTACTTAGAAGAAAAACTAACACCTGGAGAAAGTCACACCTTCACAGATTACCCCCAATGTTCACTGTGATAGTCAAGCCTTAAATATGAAGCCCCTCTAAACAGCCAGGGCCAAAGAACGAACATTTGCCCACTCCAGCTGCTGGGGACAAGAGAACCAAAAAGAGCACCTACTTATGAGATTACTTATCAGGGGCATACGAACACATTTTTTCAAAAGTACATATCCAAACACTGACAGTGAAGATAAATAATAAAATATTTATATACTTAGAAAAGGAATATATCCAAAAACCTACAATAAAGGTGAATAATAAATATTTACATTCCAAGTCAAAAAATTCCATAGTCTAAAAAGAAACATTTGATGTTTTCATTTCTGAATACTGAAGCAAAATAATGATTATAATAATTTTAATCAAACTTAAAAGGTGCGTCTTATTACCTTGTTGATATAAGCTATTCGCCTTTGAACAGGCAAACAAGAGGGGAAAATCCTTGAGGCATTTTTATATTCTCACTTAACAATTATCTGATAATTACCCCATCATTACCTGCTGATGAAGGATTTGATTCTAAATTCCTCACATTTCTGATGCTACAGGCATGTTACTTCAAAAGTCCTACCTGGGAAGAGACTGAGAAGGCTGACTGGAGATTTGTTGGTATCAATAGTTAATTTGTGGCTTGCAGTTTTTGAAGGCTGACCTGGTAGGCAGATTAATTTCAGGGGAAGTCTAAATTTACATTGGATAACTCGAGGGATACCTGAAATACAAAGAAGGAAAAAAGTAGACTCATAAAAAAGACTCATAGACTTGATAAATAATATGGCAGAAAAAAAAAAAAAAAAGCTGGACAACTAATAGTTTCGATAGCAACATATTAGTTTAAAACTTTGTTGCCCGTTCATATCATTTATCTAACTGAAATAACTGTGAAGTATTCTCATAATTTATATTTTTATATTATTGTCAAAAAGTACAAGGCAAAAATAAAATCTTAAAAGGCACACAGGCATGAGATCTGCCTTTAAAGTTAATATCATATTTTTTAAATAATCACATTGGGACACTATATAAAACACAACAGTTATATTCAATTACTGAATTGTCTTTAAACTAAGACCTTCAAAGCCCTAGCCCTAATCCAAGACCATCATCTACAATGAGCAAAGAATATGAAGCTTATATCATTAAGACTCTATATCACCATATCTAATAATTTCTCTACTCAAAAATATTTTAAATCTTTAGCCTTTTTACTTATTTCAGATTCAAATTACATTAACAATTTTCAATAAATTATGAACACGAAGCAGAATTTGCCCTACTGAAGTTCACGTCCATTTTACACATTAATATTAAGAATATGGCTGTTATATGAATTAAATTTTTCCGAAGCCATTTAACTTTACATACCGCTGTTAACGGCATTTTCAAAGGCTTACATAGTTACTCAAATGTAAAATTTTTTCAACACATACATGCATATTGGTATAGGTACTTAAATAAACAATAACAATGAAGAGTTTTGTGTCAGAATTTTTTGTTTTTTAAATCATTCCTTTCAATATTTTTACAAAGGATGAAATTGAAACCAAAGCAAATTAAGGCTCTCTGCTTAAAAATCTAGAAAAGCAACACTACAACCTTGTTTTTCTCTCCCTTTTATTCTTTTTTTTTTTATTCTAGGACTCTGTTTTTCACTGGATAAGATGAAAGATAGTATAAAGAAGACTACATCTCAGCATACTTCTGTAGAGAAATGGAAAACTCAAAATGTTCTACTCAGCAATGTATTTGTTAAAGCCAGCTGGAGTTGTATGGCTTACACCACATTCAAACTGAGAGTACACTTCTCTGTACCATTTATTCGCTAGGATAGTGAGAGATACTCAACAACGGCAAGCATATTGATATATGAGGCTAATTAAATGCTTTTTCAGAGCATGTGGAGCATATTTGTCATTCTCTTCAACATAATCTATTATCCATCAAATTTAACACAGCTCATTTTTTGCTTATAACCAACAGATGTTAAATTCACTTCTCCTGGAATCCTAGATGCAAATTATAACTGGTGCCTCTTAAGAAAAGTCCCAGGGTATTATTTCCTGACATTCTGCAAGGTTTTTAGAAGCATATGTATTTGTGCTTTACAATGATGAAATGTTTTGACTCAAAATATTATGGTAATATGATCTAAGCTACTGCCCAAACCGCAACTATCAATATCACCACAAAATATTATAAAGCACCAGTTTTTCAACTTCGGGAAAATTTCCATATATTCTATACATCTCCAAATTATGGAACTCTTCTCACTGACTATGTTTCTTTACAATACATAAATTACAGGCTCAATTAATAGGTACAGTCTGGGAAGAACAAGAAAACTGAAACCTGGTTCCTTTTCTTTCATTTTTAATACACAGAATAATGGGGGGGAAATGCTTCATTGTATGACAACTCTATGCGCGCAAAGGGAAGCTGTCCTCTATATCCTTTCAACCAAAGACTGAGCTAATTGTTCAAACAAAATTTGGCTGTAAATGTTCTGCTAAAACCATACTGTGACCTCTACTTTGCTTGGACCAGCTGCTGACTGAACTTCTGGTAGGAAAAAAAACAAAACAATGTGACCAGCACTGGTCCTATATTGCTGAGTCTATACATTTAAAGATTATTACCCAAAATCTCAAAAAAACGAAACTGGGGGGATACAAATGTTTTCAGAAATCAAAACAAATGGATCGCATGCACTAATAAATACCAGAAGGGAAAAACATTATAACTCAATTCACAATTCAGTCAGGGTCAGTTAACAACAATATCACACACTAGGGCAACAGTCTCTTGTTGCTAAGATTTGTAGAACCCTTCCAGAATTTTCTCTCCAGGAATTGTGAACCTGTTTCATAGGACATTTGGAAAAAATTACTTTGAAAAATGATGACACTTATACTTAATAAAATTATTACAGCTATTTTTTAAATGATGGCAGCTTGAAAAGTTTTACCATTAGGGGAAAAAAAAAGAGTATGAAATTCTTTAGAAACCAGTTTAAGAAACCTTTACCTTTAAAAAGAAAAATTAGAATACCCATATCTTATAGTACTTCCCATCAAATTAAAAGTCAAGCATTTCAAAATACAACCTCAATTATTTAGGCACAGTGCTTATCAAAGGCACATTTCTATGGGGATTTATATTTTCTTGAGAAATTTCAAATGTAAATTTGGCTACCAATTACTCTTCAGACACTATAACTGTATCTAAGAACTTGAAACCAAAGACAAACAGAGGTGTGTGTGGGTGTATGCGTGTATGTCCGAAATAAGGAAGGAAAGAATTACATCTACTTAAAGGCCTTTCAAGGTTGCCAAGAGAAAAGCTTTCAACTTAGTTGAAAGAGTCTAATTGGTCCAAACTTTGCCTACCATCAGCAATATTTTCTCTACAGAGTTGACAAAACAGCCTCTACACCTGGCTTATTCAACTCTCTGAAGGCTATCCTAAGAAATAAGAAAAAAAAAAAGTTGTCATTTATTTTACTCAAATATTGGCCACTCACTCATCAGACTAACTGTTCTGCTGTTTTTCACCCAATATAATCACCTCTCCTTCAAACACTTCCTTTCCTAGTCTACAAGGGGAAACGGATAGTTGCAACTACTATGGTACGATTAATCACAAAATTCTTTAACACTTAGAAAACTCACATCAAAACCATTCCTGGCAGAACATTTTTTCCGGGAAGAGAATACTAATTACACCTGGCACACCTGAGAGCCCAGTATCACTGTCAAGTGGGAAGCCAAAATGTGTTAAAAAAAGAAAAGGAAAAAAGTAAACGTATATTAGAGTAGAATAACTGTATCTATATATTACACATCTATATAATGCTTTTATAACTCTTTCCAGGGGTCTGCTAGAGTCATTTCATATTGAAAACAAGGAACCCCAAAGCAGTAGCAATGTCTGGGAGCCAGAACTTCCTTGATCCCTTCCTGTTATGTCTGGCGACGTACTGTGCTGCATCTGCACTCGTGTTTTACACGGCCCATGTCATGTAACTTTAATGCAGAAATAATGGAGACTAACTCTTATGGGACAACATAAAACCTCTTTTGCTTCCCTTTTTCCACACGTAAAAGCAGAACTGCTTATCTGCGATACAGCGTGAACAGATCAGGCCAGTAAAATGAATCAGCCTTTGAAATCTGAAGCCTCATGTGTATGTAGGACCTAAGCGGCAACATATTATTTTCCTGCCTACTAGGTGAGGCTGAATATTTAAACTCTACTCCCTAAAGCTTCATTATAATTTTAAAATATATAATAAGAGATGATTAAAACCAGCTTTAGCTTTGAATTGGAATACTAAAATTCCCATATATTGTGATTTTTGTTTCTCATGGTTTGGGCTGAATTTACAATTAAGAAAAAAAAATTATTTTAACAATGCTCTTTACTAATTTTTTTTTAATTAAAACAAATCATTTAATGGTAATATGGTACTTTACAAAATTTAGTCTAAAATCTTAACAGTTACATGTAAATAAGTATTCATTATTAATACCAGGTTATTTTTAATGACCCAAATTCTAATTTGACAACTGTACTTCATGTTATTAAGTTAAATGCTTACTTCTATTAAAATATTTCTCATACAAGCACATTTTCACCTCCCAGAAATCAAGATGATACGTGCTATGTAACTCAGGTTGCTGACATCACGAAAACTGTATGAGTCAACACCCGTAATTTTTTAAAGCATTTTACTTTTTATCTATTTAATCCTTATTAACTGATGTTATAATGTCTAAAATTTATCTTAAAATAGCTAATAAACAAAAAAAACACCACATTAATAAAAAAATTGTTTTTCTATCAGTCTATGTCTACAAAAAAAACCAAACCCCATTGTCGTCAAGTCGATTGCAACTCATAGAGACCCCACGTGACAGAATACAACTGTTCCATAAGGTTTCCTAGGCTGTAATCTTTACAGGAGCAGATCGCCAGATCTTTTCTCCTGCAGAGCCGCTGGATGGATTCGAACAGCCAACCTTTCGGTTCGCAGCCAAGTGCTTTAACCACTGTGCACCAGGGCTCTGTCTAGGAAGGGAAATAAAATCAAAGAGATACTTTTAGAGGGCCTGCTATATACCCGACTTCCTGGGTGGTACAAATGGTTATTAACGTGCTTGACTGATAGCCAAAAGGTTGGATGTCAAGTCCACCCAGAGGTGCCATGGGAGAAAGGCCTAGCAACCTACTTTCGAAAAATCAGCCATTGAGAGCCCTACGAAGCGCAATTCTACTCTGACACACGTGGGGTCTCAGTGAGTTGGGATCCACTCAATAGCAACTGGTAAGCTATGTACACTGACAGTGAACTGGGCACTGCAAAATTCAATCTCCTCATTTAAAGAGCTCAAAATCTACTTGAGAAACCTAAGAGACAACTTACTGAAATTCATATTATAAGTATTATAGCAGAGGAATAAACAAATGGGTTAGGGAAAACAAAATGAGTAACAATTAACACTGACCCAGGTAAATTCAAAGGGTCAGACTTTTGATGCTAGTCCCTCACAAATTCTAAACCAGTCAACGGATAGGCCCACAGAGTGAGTATATGTAGCATTTTTATCAGAGAGAGGTGGATCTGTTGGGGCATGTAGAAAATAAATAATTTAGAATTCAATGACAAACTTTTTTTTTTCTTATTCTTTAAGTAAAATTAGAAAACAGAGCATACAGGTAAATAATCAACAACTTACAGAAATAAGTTGTCAATGATACCTTTGAATTTTTTTCAGAAGTCATTCTGTTCCTATTCCTAGCTTCATTCCTTCTCATGATTCTGAACAAACTAATGCTGACCAGTCTCTATGAAGAGGAAACATCTATCTTCCTCTTCATAGCCAGATCAAGACACTATACCATCCTAAGGACGTTTCTATAGATAAAAAAGCAGCACATAAGGAGCACATTTACGGTATAATACAAATTCAATTTACTGACCAAATTTCACTTTAAATGAATTGAGATTCATTTTTTCCTAAATTATCTTTTCACTTACCATCAGGATTTCGGTCTATCCATCAGAAGCGATGCAAAATGGGTAGGGGAAAGGGAATGCAAGGCAACAAATTATCTGCAGTAAAATTACAACACAAATTTAACACACCTATTTTAAAACATAAATTAAAATTTTCAAGATCCCCATGGATGGTTTCAATGGCAACCAGATCAAACACAAGTGAACTCAAATCACAATCAAAAAGTAACATGAACCGATGAAAGCCAACAATGTATTTGCACTTCCTTTCTCAGAAGATCTTCATGAGTGTCAGTCAAGCGTAAATGCAGCAAAAGGAGGAAAAGGGAATTGATCGAGCCTAAGCACAAATCAGACTCAGTATGTAAATGACATTGAGAGCACTAAATGAATTAGTTAAAAACAAACAGAAAAAACTGGAGTGAAATGCCAGATTACAGAATATTAATATTTCCAGACACTCTTGTTTAAAATATTGTAACTTACATGGATGCTACTATGGGATAACGTCTCTCCCACCCCCCTTTCTTGCTTGTCTTACTATATTTTAACTTTACAGACTTTCTTCAACTTTAATTATGAGTTCACTTTGAACCAATTAATGCCTACACTCTGCTAGTTTGGCAACGATTCATAACCTTTTAAATTCTGTCTACAGAAAAGCATCCAAAAATGCTATCTGCAACCATAAATTCACAGACTTATTTTACAACTCTATAATGTATTTTTAAGCATTTGTTCACTTTCTGTTACCCATTTTTCTCTTTTAAATTTATTTACAATCAATGTCACTAGTTTTCCTTGAGAAAGAATAAAACAGCCAAATTAAGGTATTGGCACTATCTACAACCCTGTATTGGTAATGTAACAAGGGGAAAAGGTATACAAATACCTATGACTATTAAACGCTCAATTAATGATAAATCATCTTAAGATTTTAGACAAACGTTTCTCATTCTTTTATTTTATAACTCAAAGTGAAAATAACATTAAAAATATCAATGTTCTCTTCAGGAATATCCAACCAAAATGTCCATCATTCCTTAATCCCCTACAGAAGTTTTGAATTTCTTTATGAAGCCAGCTTTACCAAAGCTTTTTAAACAGAAAAATATTTATATAACCCAAATTGTTGAAAATATAGGTAAATAGAGTGGTCACTTCCAGCTAAAAATTATTTTTTTTAATTCAAAGCAAAATATCTTACAAAGCAGAAGAAATCGATTTTCAAAGTATGTACCAAAGGTATAAAATCAACTCAGAGCATATGGAGTTGTCAATGCAAAAGTCAGAAAATTCACTTAGACTAAGAAAATATTTTTTTCAATTATTAAAAACACTGCCAAATAAACAAAGTAGGCATAAATGGAGAATAAATAAGATTCTAAAAGATTTAAAAACTAAGGAAAAAAAACACAAATACAAATTTGCTGAAATATGCTATCAAGTATCACTACATTAGAAAGCTTGCTTTTAATAGAAGTGCCATGTGATATAGCAACTAAAAAAATAAAAAGTTTGCTTTTGTTTTTTTTTTTAAAGCAGTAACTAATAATTCTTATTTTCTACCAATCAACTGATTATCAGACTGTTAGCATAAAGAATTCACTATATGGAAACATGGGGCCCTGGTGGTACAGTAGTTAAGAGCTCGGTTGCTAACCAAAAGATCGGCAGATCAAATCCACCAGCCGCTCCTTGGAAATCCTATGGGGCAGTTCTACTCTGTCCTAAAGGGTCGCTATGAGTCGGAATTGACTCCATGGCAACGGGTTTGGTGTTTTGTTTTTATATGGAAATAAAAAGGACCATAAAATTAGACTCAACTAAGTTGAAATTTGCAATAATCAAATCTCAACTGAACTAAAAATAACCTTTTATAATCCAAAAAAGAGCTTTAAGAAAAACAGACCAAATTTTAGTAGATCTGCTTAAATATCTGTTCTTAAATATTTTAACATTTAAGATTCTAAAGAGTTTTATCTAGTAACTAAAACAGCATCTCAAACTTTGAATGCCTTAATTTTAGAGTAATCATATTCTTTTTCACTAACTCAGACTAGCCTTTTTCTCTTTAGTTCAAATAAATTAAGTCTGACTAGGTACCATTCTTCTAATAGGAATAAAAATATATAAAATTTGCAATTAACTGCAAAGATGAAATCAAACATTATATATGGAAATCAGCTAAATAGCTAATTACTCATAACACATAACAATAACGCGGACATGCAATTTTATTTAAAACTAGAAAAGAATTTTTTTATTTAATATTTTACAATGTGTTTTTCCATCTTAAACACTTAAACATTTAACTCATATCTCCAATAATTTAAAATGAGTAATTAGGCTTGTAAACTCATGAACAATTTTATGTTTACCTGTTGGTCTGGAATATGAAACAACAGCATTTCCTTCCAATTCAGATGGTATATAACTTCCTTTCAGATAAACAGAAAAGGCTACTGTTCTAGTCATCTCTGGTGCTATAAGCAATGCAAAAGTAACAGGTTACACAATTTTGGCTAATTTTATTAACAACAGTAAAAATGTATTAAGTACTCCTTGCATGCCAGATACTGTCCTCCATGAGGTAGGTACTATTATGGTCCCCATTCTTTACCCATGAGGACACTGGAACAGAGAGTTATAAAAGCTTGTCCAAGGTCATATAGCTAGTATCAGAGCTGGGCAACTGACTCCAGAACAAGGACACCTGACACTCTGCTGCACTGAATTTTCTTTACTCAGATGAAGAGGCAGAATGAACAAAGAAACAGGTATACAAAAGAGCAAGGTAATAGCAAAAAAATATTACTTTATCATGCCTAGAAAAAAGGCTGCAAGGGATAATGGAACAGGGGCTTTGAAATGTATTTAGCTATAGTGATTTTTTTTTTCTGGGTATAATGATTTAGCAGATTGTGACTGGCCTTCTATGTTAAGGTATTTGGCCTCTAACCTGATTCAGAGGGCCACACGAGATTTTTAACTAGAAATATGAATTGTTCAGAATATCCTTTAGAAAGATAAATTGGGAAGTATTGTGAGAAATCAGAACATAAAGTAAAAAACCAATGGTAGGGAATCACCTACAAGGTTACGTCATTCAGTCATTCAACCATTCACTCATTCAATGAGTATTTATTGTCCATTTGGAAAAATGTTTATTCAACTCCTTAGGCCATTTTTAACTGGGTAGAACATATTAATCTACTACTTATGTTACATATTTTGTGGCTACTCATTTTTCCTCAGATGATTTTTTTTCTAAATACATGCCAGTGATTTTCTTAAGGAGTTGTGATGGTCTATCAACTTGGATAATGCAAGATACTCAGCTACGGAGATGAAAAGACGGGGCAGTTCTTAACTTCATAAATAAGAAAAGTCTCAACTGCACATCAGCAGTAAACAAAAAAGAAAAAGACTGGAAAGAGAATTCAGAGATCGTTTTAACAGGACTTGATGATAACCTGGATATAAGCAGTTGGGGATGAGGGAGTCTAAACAAAGAAATCTTACCAAAAGTTGCCATTTATGAAGTGTCTACTATTTTAGGCATTATCACAGATATCTTACATAGATATATTACCTAACTGAGTCTTCAAAATAGCCTATAAGACAGATATTATTATGACCTTTTTGCATATTAAAAAAACTGAGGCCCCAAGTAAATACTGAATAATTACTAAGTAATGTGCCCAAGGTTACATATCATGTGAGCATCAGAGCCAGAATTCAAATTCAGTTCAGACTCCAAAGCCAATAGTCTTTCCTCAAACCCTTACTGATTCACTAAATAGGTCACTAGAGACAAACAGAAAAAGAAAGCCTTTCAAACTATAATGTTGTATTAATTACAGATCCAACTAGTTAAAGAAAGCACTTGGAAATCTATAATCCTAAAAAACTAATTGGACTCAGCAGCTACAGATTGAATGCTCAGGCTTGATGCTTAGAGAAAAAATACAAGCAAAACATAACACAAGCATTGATTTCAGGAAACTCCCAGTCTCACTATTCAGACAGGAAATACAGTCATGGGAAAAAAAAAAAAAAAAAGCACTAATAAAAAAGGCTCACACCATGATAAACTTTAAGCTAAAACAAAGGCCTTACCCATAAATTCAAAGGTAAACTGATCGCAGGTCAGTACTAACGGTGGTTGCACATAAAGTGATAATTTGGCTTTTTGCAATGCCAGTCGACTCTGCAGTGTGACCTAAGGAAACACAGATTGTAAGTAACAGAAAAGGACATCTTATCCAAGTTGACAGAATATCACAGCTACTTAAAAGATCACTGGCATATAATTAGGAAAAAAATCACCTGAGGGAAAATGAACAGCCACAAAATGTGTAACATAAGTAGTGGATTAAAATGTCCCACTCAGTTAAAAATTGGTTAAGTAGTTCAATGAATGCTTCTCCAAAGAAGATATACGAATGGCTAATAAGCACATGAAAAGATGCTCAACATCATTAGTCTTTAACACCTGTTGCCAGTGAGTAGATTCGGACTCACAATGACTCTATAGGACAGAGCAGAACTGCCCCAAAGGATTTCCAAGGAGCAGCTGGTTAGAATCCAACTGCTGACCTTTTAGTTAGCAACCGAGCTCTTAACTACTGTGCCACCAGGGCTCCCATTAGTCAATAGGAAGATGTAAATTAAAACCACAGTGAGATACCGCTATATATCACCAAGATAGCTATAATCAAAAGGACAGACTGGTGAGGATATGGAGAAACTAGACACCTGATATACGGCTGATGGGAATTTAAAATGGTAACAACCACTAAAGAAAATAGTTTGTCAGTTTCTTAAAAAGTTAAATATAAATTTACCACACGACCCTGCAATTCCACTCCTAGGTATACGTCCAAGAGAAACAAAAACATGTCTACACAAAAAGCTTGTACACAAATGTTCACAGCAGCATTATAACAGCCAAAAAGTAGAAACAACTCAAATATCCATCAACTGATGAATGGATAAACAAAATGTATTATATCCTTACAATGGTATCTCATTCAGCAATAAAAGAAATTATGTACTGATACAAGCTATAACATGAATGAACCTTGAAAACATTATATTAAGCAAAAAAAGGCAGCGACAAAAGACTACAAAATGTGTAATGTACATTTATAGAAAATGTTCAGAACAAGCAAATCAATAGAGAGTAGATTAGCATTTCCTTAGGCCTATAAAGGGTGAGTGTTGGGGACGAAATGGGAAGTGACAGCTAATGGGTATGGGGTTTCTTTTAAAGGGTACAAAAATGTTCTAAAATTAGATTGCACAGCCCTGTGAATATACTAAAAAGCATTAAATTGCATACTTTAAATGAGTGAATGGTACCGTATAGTATGTGAATTAAACCTGTTCTATCAAAAGCAAAATGTATGCTATCTGCCCTCATGGCTGTTGAATAACCACATCATGAAAGATTATATATATATATATTCATTCTTTTTCTCACCTACAGTAATAGAACTATAATGAATTACTAATCTTTTCCAGTATCAGTATATTTCCTTTTATACAAGTTAATTATTTTCTAAAGCTTTATTTACCAATGATGTATCTAGGTGGATGTATAGTGTTGTGTTGCTGTTAGGTGCCATCGAGTCGGTTCCGACTCATAGCAACCCCATGCACAACAGAACAAAACATTGCCTGGTTCTGCGCCATCCTTACAATCGTTGTTATGCTTGATCTCATTGTTGCAGCCACTGCGTCAATCCACCTCATTGAGGGTCTTCCTCTTTTCCACTGACCCTGTACTCTGCCAAGCATTATGTCCTTCTTCAGGGACTGATCCCTCCTGACAACACGTCCAAAGTATGTAAAAAGCAGTCTCGCCATCCTTGCCTCTATGGAGCATTCTGGTTGTACTTCTTCTAAGACAGATTTGTTTGTTCTTTTGGCAGTCCATGGTATAGTCAATATCCTTCACCAACACCACAATTCAGAGGTGTCAGTTGTTCTTCAGTCTTCCTTATTCATTGTCCAGCTTTCACATGCATATGATGCAATTGAAAATACCATGGCTTGGGTCAGGCGCACCTTAGTCTTCAGGGTGACATTTTTGCTCTTCAACACTTTGAAGAGGTCCTTTGCAGCAGATTTACCCAATGCAATGTGTCTTTTGATTTCTTGACTGCTGCTTCCGTGGCTGTTGATTGTGGATCCAAGTAAAATGAAATCCTTGACAACTTCAATCTTTTCTCCGTTTATCATGATGTTGCTCATTGGTCCAGTTGTGAGGATTATTGTTTTCTTTATGTTGAGGTGTAATCTATACTGAAGGCTGTGGTCTTTGATCTTCATTAGCACTTACTAATGAAGGATGGACAGTAGTCTAGATAAATATCAAAGCAGTGTATTTTCTTCCATGGTTTAACATGAAAACATATGATACTGCTAATTCTAGAAAATATCAAAGAATGTCAATACTGACTGCTGCATTGCCAAGCTGGCTATATTTCCGAACTGGTGCTCTTTCTTGATGACACTAAGAAAGCCCTCCCAACCCAATAAGAACCAATAGCTAAGAACTTTGGGATAACAGTTTGCCTGGCAGATTGGGTGGGTTTGAGTAGAAAAGGCCAGGACTTTTCTTACTTCTCCCTGAGAAGGAGTGTCAGTAGAAAACAACAGGCCCAAGGATTTTTACTGGGCCATAGTGCTAAGGGGTGCCATTCTCAGGTTATCAAAGAAAAAGCTTAAAGACCCAGCTCCCATGGGGCATGTTCTCCCTTTAGATTTGGTTTCCTGTAGTTTCAGGTCTTTGAACGGTCTCTTTTGGATGACCTCATCCCCCATGGTTGGTGAAGACTTGGTACAATCTCCTACCTACAAAGGGTTGCTAGAGTAATCAAGTCGGAATCTCTGGGATAGACATGGACACTGGTATTTTTTAATAGCCCCTCAAGTGATTCCTCTGTACAGGAACTGAGAACTATTCTTCTATATGGTACCTTCCTATGGAATAGTTCAGTCTAGTTTACCAGACTCTAGTATATTAGACAGATACATTTCATTATTAACTGACGTAATATTTGCCCTTGTAATGGATACCTACTTTTAATAAAAGTGGTTTTGAATTTTTTCTTATGCAAAAGGCATGCATCATTCCTTAATTATATATAGAATTACACTGAGTAAATGTCTTATATTAATTTTAGGTATGTGGGTATTCTGTACGATTTAAAAATAAACAAATTTTTTTACTTGCAGAGTAAAATTTTGTAAAGACAGCTATTTATGCAAATAAATTGGATAACCACAGCAAGCGAACAATGAAGCCTCAATTTTCACTCTGTAAACACTGGGAATACATGGGAAATAGGTATGCAACAAACAAAGCTTCCTCAGTGATGTCTGACAATGATTAAGTGACATATTTATTACCTTTTTAATAAAACCATGATGGTACTTATTGGAAGAAAAAACTATGAAAGCTCCACAGACAATTTCCTTTCAGATAGCTAGCCCACTAAGTAAACAGGAAGCAATTTAAGTATTTTGATACTAATGATAATATGATGCTAGTAGGCATATTTATTTTAAAATAATATTAATGGTAACAGCCATTAGAGGTTTCTTATAATTGTGGAACCATGGTAATAAATGATTTGTGTGCATTTTCTCATTTAATCTTCAGAAGAGTATAAAACAGGTACTGCCATTATACACTATTTTACAGAATGGAAAACTGGAGCTCAGAGAGGCTAAGTAATTTGCCCAAAGCCACTCTGATTATAAGCAGAAGAACCACAATTTAAATGTGGTTCGTAGGAATCCAGAACCCATGCACTTAACCTACTATGGTTAAGTCTCAAAATAACCCTGCAACTGAAAAAAGCATCCCCATTTTACAGTTTAGGAAAGAGAGGTTTAGAAAAGTTAAATAACATGTCCAAGACCATAGAGCCAATAAGTGCTACAGTTGAAAATTGTGACCAGGCCCATCTCATGAGAGCTTAGTTTTAAAAGTGAAAATGAAAAAGCCTTAAACTAGTAATAAGCTGTTTGTCAAACAGCAGACATTCTGACTCTGCCTGGCATAGCGATACCTATTTAGACAAGGATCACACAATTTGACATTTTTACAAGTAAGGAGGGTTTGCATTTGGTTTAGATGCATGATCAAGATCTCTCTCATACACAGATTTATTAAACCCCAACAATGGGCAAGGCCTTTTCAAAATGTGAATCAAGGAGGCATGTGATGAAAATAACTGCAGTAACAAAGAATAGTTGTGTTTGAGCCAAGAAAAGAGTTAAAGACTTGGCTACATCATAAACGTCATATTTTAAGAGAAAAATAATTATAGAATATTAAGAGGAAAATATAAAACACTAATTTGAGAATTTTCCATGCGATTTTCGGCTTCTAACAAAATGAAACATGATCCTTTGGAAATACAATTTTAAGTTTTATGCTAGATATATAAATATGACTCCAAAGGTCAGGTATGAACAACCACTCTGCCTCGTTGCCTGGAATAGATGGTCACGCATCATGCTCACAAACTCAAGGTAGCCACATCTTCATTCACTTGGAACGGATGGAAAAATTTTCTCAATTAACAGGATTTATTATGATGGAAACTTGCATGGTTATATATCTTGGCCTCTGTTTTTATAAAAGGCCATAAGGAGAGATTTATAGCAGAAATTTGTATAGAAACTGTCAGACAGAATCAGGAAGTCATTGTGTCTGCTGTGTAAGTCCAGCCGATTTTGTGCAACTCTTGTGTGTTGCATACTTTCTTGGGCATTAAAGCGGCAATGATAAAGAGAGATGTGAGTCAGTCATTCTCAAATACGGTAAATTCCACTACGAAGGAGAATTTTCCAGGAGTGTCATGCCATCCTTTTAAGGTGGCTATTACACGTGGAAGCCTAAGAACGCATAGGAGGGAAGGTGTATTTATTTATAGCAATAATTTATGGTCAGGAAAAAAATTAGCATGAGCAATGTTATCTGGTTTAGGTACAAGATTTCTTTTTGCAATTTACAGTGTATTTCTGAACTGTTATGTGTATGTGTCTGAACAATATCATTAAAAAAAAAAAAATTTAGACAGGTATAAAAGAGGTTTCCCTACACAAAAGTCTATAGATCATTCCTGGAACTCAGCGGTTATTTTTTTTTTCCCCGTAAGTGTTTGATTTCTTGCCACTAATGCTTTTCCAGACTCAAAAGTATTAATGAGATAGAGGCTTTGATTGGATAGGGGAAGGGGGACTGGGGAAAGACCACCCTTGTTTCCAGTGGCAAGAATCCAAAAAAATTAGCTTAGGAAACTGTTATAAGATTGGGTTCCCTTCAACTTCTACCAAAGATCTCCACGCTTGGGCCACCCGCTGGATCCAGTGTAAGCGAACACAATTGGTAAAGTCTAGTTCCCTGTCAAGCTCCTCCAAGGACAGCAACCCATAATCTAACAAAATATAAAGCCCCGTCCAAGTTTTGACTAAGTGAATCGCCAAAATCCACAACTTTTCCTGGCTTCCAAGGTCTGGGCAGGGATAAATATTTTCGGCTTAATAATGTGCTGACTGATTACCACACTTTAATCTAAATGCCTTAAGAGAGTTCTACATTTGACTTCTAGTTCTAAAATTCTACAATGACAGGACTAAAAATCTTAACCAAAACCACATCCTTCATATTCTATTATTCCAGTGCTATCAATTTGTCACTACTCCACTTTGTGGCTTCTTCATTTAACATATTCTTGCTATAAATATATCCATTTAAAGCTAATATTATGGCAGATAGAAGACTAGGAGTTCTTTTCAAACAAACACACAATCATACATAGAAGAATGTACTATTAGCATTTATACAATCTTCAATATCATTTCACAGAGTACTATTTATAATGCTGTAATCAACCAGCTGGTCTATTATGAATGGTAACAAGACAATTCCTTTAGCAGATTTAAAACATTAATTCTCTTTCTAGAAAAAAAGGCTCTGGATCATGCAAAGCATTTAAATAATGGTAGGAATAAGTCATAATAAATGCTTACATACATATCGCTATAAATGCAATTATCAGTTTTAGATATGTAGGTAACAATAAAGGTTATCTACTCACTATCCAAGGCTGAGGAAAACATAGACTTTTCAAGTGTTTATTTTGCATTTCCATAAGCTACTTAGAGTGTGACAAGAGTGACAGATGAGATATTATATGTATTAGTGTTTGCATATTACAGTCTAAAACCATGGTACAATACCTTCACTGTGACTGAAGGGACAAGGTCAGTTCCCACTTCAACATTGGTGGCTTGCTGTAAACACAGAATCAAGAAGGGAAAGCAGGAAAGAGTGATTTCAATATTATACATTATGAGTGAACGCAATGGGTGCAATATATACTTTCCACCCAAAAAACAGGAAACTAACTATAAAGAATTTATCACTGTGATGACAGACTAAAAGAGTCAATGTGACTTTGGGTACCTTTACCTGGAAAGTCATGCACTAATATTTAAAACAGCCACCCCATAAGAAGCGAAGCAAAGGTCACATGTTTTATCAAACCACTTTATTTCCAAATTTACTTAAATGTTGAAACAAATTATTTCTATTAACTTGTTCTTTACATTTATAGAAGAAGGCCCCCTGATATTTCCCAGATAAGGATAATGCCACTCTTTCAGACCCTTGTATTTTCAACTTTCCAAACGTATGTTTTATTCTGATTAATGACATACAATGATATAGGGATTGAGTGCCCTTACCTAGAAAATAAGTTTAAAATAGGAGCCTTTTTTTTTTACTAGTGCATATCATAAACTAATTTAATAAGCATCCTTTGAGAATCAGCTTCAGTTACCAAGAAGAATAAGACATGATCTTTCCTCTTAAAGAACTCACAGTAAAGCCCAAGAATAATATAATAAAACAAATATTTCCTTATAGCTTTTAATGGTTTTTTTCAGAGTGGTAGATTGAGGGGGGGAATGCTCTCTCTAGAACAGAATAAGACCAAGGAGTAACATATTTTCTACTAATACCTATATGAATTCCCATAAAGTCCCTATCAAACTAAATGAAATCAAGTCCTTTAGGCTTTAAATTAATCTGTTTGGAATTTTTCTTACTCAGAAAAACTAAGCACTTTAAGCAATAAGGATCACTATGCTGTAATGGGCATCACCAAAATTAAGAGATGGGCAATTCATATTTTATTTATGGCTCCACAGGAAACAGTATTCGGACTCTGATCCAGTGTCTCAATGAGGGAGATAGGATAGCAATGCTTGTCTTCTGTGTAAAAGACTCCATTCTAATATAAATTACATTACTTTCTTGAGATGTGTGCTTTCATAATAATGATTCAAAATAAATATTAAGCCAGACTTCCTATGCTAGTATTACCTAAAATCCAGGAAATGGTTTACACTTAGCCATCCACAGATCTAGAAGAGAAACCAACATCTCCTGTTTCCTGCTCTTCTCTGCCCACTTCTAAACACCTAGATACTTCAAGAACAGAAGTTCTTTGGAACATAAAATTATAGCCAGAGAGAAATGGCCATAAGAAGCTACTATGGCACCTTAGACACATAAATCATTGGGTTAACGTTTTCTAATGGGATGAATATGATATTCTCAAGAAATCTCTTAAAAAAGAAAAATAGTAAGACACAGAAAATGAAGCTGGAAAGAGATACCTAGTTTGAGAGGAAACAGCACTCCAGGTTACCAATAGGGAAATATATGCTACAATATAATGCTTAATGCTACTATATAAGGTCCTTTCCTTTAAAGACCAAAAGTTTCTAAAAAACAGAAAGGGAATTCCTTATTCCAAATAGCCTATGATTAACAGAATCTAGAAAAAACTATATAAGCTGCCCAAAGGAAAAAGATAATCATTTCCAAGGCAAGAAAACGTGTGTACATTTGTCAGCTAACTAAGCAGAAATGTTCCACTCAGGCTACACCCTTCAGGTAGAGTGAGAAATGGTGTGTGCTGAATGGCCAACGTTTAAAACAGTGCTTCTACTATGTGACTCAGCTGGGTGAATGTTTCTTTCATATATAGCCCTTTTTTTTTTTTTAACTGTACCCAATTTACTATACTATGGCAATGGTAACATAATTTTTATCACAACTCAGTTTGGCTGTTTATACTAAGATAAATCTCTAAAAAAACTCATGACAGCCAGTCATTATAGTATGCTCTGATGCCCAAATATTGAAGTCATGTCCCAGGCAGAATTATACGATATGAACTCCAAATACAGCAAAACCAGTGAATTCAAGCCCTTGCCTACGTTGATCAACTTTTGGTAGAGACACAGATGAACAATAGATTTTGCCCAAACTGTAAGCAATAAGATACAATCAACCATAGCCAAACATAGTTACAGAAAAGTAAACAAGGAAATGGGGTAATATAACCAAGAACAGTCCTCCTTTCATTCCTCTTGTTTCTCAGTTTATTCATTCATTCATAGAATAAATACATATTGAGTGCCCACTGTGTGACAGGCACTAAGAACATGGCAATGAACAAGACAAGTATTGGGATGTAGATAGTGATGATAATGTTAGAAGAAATAAGATGTGATGATGATTATTAATTATCATAACAATTTTAAAAAGTGGATTCTTTTACTATTCCCATTTTACAGAAGAGAGCATTGAGACTAAGAAATTCAAGTAACTTGCTCTGAGTCACACAAAGTGGGCAAAAAATAGTGCCTGGACCAACTAACTACTCCCCCACTACCCAATAATGTATTAAGGACTAATTTATCAATCCCTGAGCTAGGTTGTTCATAAATGTGTCAATGAATCTGAAAAAATCCTTGTGAGGTCAGTATTACTCATCTGGATTAGGATTAACTTAACATTGTAGAATTAAGAAAGTTTAAAATATATATATTAACACAATATAGAATCAGAACAAGGCAAGAATCTCTTTTGCTCCTGTTCCTCCTCCCCTTTTTCTTGCTCACCCATAAATAGAAATTCTCCCCAAGGATCTCCTAAGAGATCTAAGATGCTAGAAACGTTTTTATCTAGAAAGTAACAAAGCCTACAATTTTTTATCCACCCAGAAGTTTCTATTTGGAGGCCCAGAATTTAAACTGATACTGTGATTTCAGTTCACCAGAGTCCACTACTATCATAAACTCCTTTAATATGTGCAAATACACCTACAGACACTGAATCAAAATTAGGCAAAACCACGGCAGAAACTGTCAAGTCGTCTTCTCTCTCAGTCATGGGCCAAACACCTGTAGTTAAAAAAAAAAAAAAAAAAGAATATATTTAAATTAACCTGCAATGTATAGTTTTTTTCTAAAACTTTATTTATACCATATTTTAAATTAAAAAAAAAGAGACATAATCACAAGTTGAAAACCCTAATGAACTACAGATTTAGAAACTTGATGCTAATTCTTGTCCTCAATAATTTTGTAAGGGAAAATTGTCTTCAAAAATATTCGCTAGGGTGTGACCTAGGGATTGATCAGTAGTGGGGAATAATGTACTCTCCTGAACTACTGATGGAAGTCCAAATTAGTACAACTCTTTTCACAGTAGTTTGGCTATAACTAAAATGCAAAAGATACATATCAACCTGCAACCTAACAATTCTACTCCCAAAAATTTATCTAATATTCAAACATACCCAAGGAGGTTCACTGCAATACTGTTGGTAGTTGTTAAACAAAAAATTTTAAAAAAAGAAAACTGAATACAACTTAAATAGCTATATGTCCCCTAATAGGGAAATTGTTAACTAAAATGATGGAATATTCCTACTGTGCAATGGTCCAAAGCTGTAAATGAAAGCACTGTCAATCTTTATACCACTGATGTGAAAAGAACTCCAAGATATGCTCATTAATTTTTTTGTAAAGTAAGATATAGAACAATGTGTCCAGTATGTACATACTTGTGTAAAAAGTTAATAAACACAAAAAATTCATATACATGTAGAAGACTACCCAAAAATACCTGATAGGAATAGCCTATAAGGAGTAGCACTAAGACTTGGGGTTGAAGGGAAATTTGTTTTTCATTGTTTACTCTTTTAGCACTACTTGAATTATTTTTATCACATACATGTTATTTTTACAATTTTAAAAATGTTTATGCATATAAGATATTTTGAACAAGTGACAGAGATCCTAAAGAAAAAAAGAAACATAAATAGTATTTATACACATATATGTGTGTGTATGTGACACACGATTGGCTACCTACCCAACAGTCATTCTTCCCTACTCCTTTGTTGGCAGAATCCTGATTTTGCTGAGGTATTCATCTTCATCTCAGGGAAAGCTATCTCTGCAAGGTCCCACAGGAGTATCCCAACTGGTCAAACCCAATCATGGTGATTCCATTCTCCAGACCCTTTATTGTTTTAGGGATGAGCATGTGACTAAATCCTGGCAAATGGGATATAAGGGAAGTTCCGAGTGGGGGGGGCGGCATATGCTTCTGGGAAAACTATCCCTCCTTAATAAAAAGGAAGACCCAGGATATATTTCTCTTCCCTGGAAGTCAGTATCTGCACATAATGCCTGGAACTGCTGAAGTCATCCTGTGACTGTGAGAGGGAAGATTCCCTACATGATGATGATGGCTGACGAAAAATATGGAAAGCACTTGGATGATGCCACATGAATTAGCTGCCTCACAAAAACAAGGATCACCTACAATTGCCATCAGGACTTAGGTGAGGACTAAGAAGCGCCTGGCCCAAGCCATGATATTTTCAATCACCTTATATGCATGTGAAAGCTGGACAATGAAACAGAAAGACCAAAGAAGAATTGACAGCTTTGAATTATGGTCTTGACGAAGGATACTTAATATACCATGAACTGCCAGAAGAACAACAAATCTGTCTTGGAAGAAGCACAGTCAGAACACTCCTGGAATGCAAGGATGGTGAGACTTCATCTCATGGACTCTGGACATGTTATCAGGAGGGACCAGTCCCTGAAGAAGGACATTATGCTCGGTAAAGTGGGCGGGGTCAGCGATAAAAGGGGAAGACCCTGAACGAAATGGATTGAAACAGTGGCTGAAATAATGGGCTCAAGCATAGCAAAGATTGTGGGGATGGCACAGAACCAGGCAATGTTTCATTCTCATAGGGAACTATGAGTCACTATAAGTCGGAACCAACTTGACGGTACCTAACAACAACATTCCCACCAATACTGTAAGATTTGGAATGGGAATTTCTATAATTTGGTTAGAAAGAATATAAAAAGTTGCTCACTGCTCTCCCAATAACCATTTTTCTTTTCTAAAAGAACCTCCATTTTATAATGAGCAACAAAGTGCTTAGCTATAACGTGTAATTTCCCAGTCCTTTTTGCAGCTTGGAATGGCCATTGAGATGTGAGTGGAAGTTGCCCAGAGAGTGGCTCCTTAACGGGGTTGACACAGCTGTAGATGTGATGACAGGATCACCAGAAGCTATCCTGACCGAATGATGACCCTAAAGAAGAAGGAATCTGAGTCCCTGATGACTGCGGAGCTGGCAAATCAACCTTACACTCCCCACCTTTGGACGTCCTTTACATGAGAAAGAAATTAACCTCTCCCTTGTTTAAGCTGGAGACCTGGTGCTAGTGGTGTAATGGTTAAGAGCTCAGCTGCTAACTGAAAAATCAGCAGTTCCAATCCACCAGCCACTCCTTGGAAACCCGATGGAGCAATTCTACTCTGTCCTACAGGGTCACAATGAGGCAGAATCGACTTAATGGCAACAAGTTTGATTTTTTTGGTTTGTTTAAGCTACCTTACTTGGATATTCTGTTATATGTGGCCAAACATAATCCTAAATGACATATCTTCCAACAAGGTGACCAAGTACAAATGTTTCTAATACTCAAAAGTTAGAGGCAACTTAGTTACCCCAAACATTATTCCCACTAGGACACAGATTTTTATTCATATGCCCCATGTCTTACCGCTCTCTCTTCTTGACGACACAACTGTGCCGGAGTCTATCTCATCACTGCACCCATTCCTTCATGCATTCCCCAGGTAGAGAACATGACCAACTGTTTAAATCTTAAGGAAACTCCATCTGTGAGTGCCTACCAGCATATTTTGTTGACTACTGGTAACAAAACTGCTAGGCAGGATTCACACTAATAAGTTGAATGCGAAAAGCTTCAGGATCCATGATCCATACAGGAATTACTACTATAATTTCATGTCTATGGCATGCATTCCTTATATAACTTAAACACATAAAATCAGCTTCAAAAAAACTTTTATTACAGTAGATAATATTCACCATGTGTACAACAAAATGTACTCTTTAAATTGGCTTTAAATTTTGTTGAGACTCTTGCTTTGAAAAAAAAAAAAGCTTAAAGTACTGAACATAACCCACAAGACTATGAACTATTCTTGCAAGTTAAAGACACTGTACTAAAATAAGTGCCATTGATATGAATAATAAGGTAATCAAAAAGTTCAGAGTTTTAACTCTCATAATCTGCTGTAATGAAATAATGTGGTATTTTTATATAATTACAGATATTTTAATTTTTTAAATGTACAGTTTTATTTGAGTACAGAATACTAACTTTTTTTTCATATTGGGAAATAAAATATTTTAAAAGCCTCCCTTTTTCAAACGTTTCTCTGTCTCTTTTTCAGGAATAAAACCAAATGACAGCAGTATGAAATGGGCAGTGAACTCCAAATATTAACTGAAATTTGAGGTTATGTAAATAATGAACTCTGCACCCAAGTCTGTGGGTACATCCCTAGCTTAATTAGCAGTTATTTCAAGACACACATACGGATCAAGATAATGACAAGTAAAACAGCCTTAACCTTCTCACCCAAGAAACTACTTTTAGCTGTAAGTGATTTTCTGAGAAACTTTATACACAATTAATCAAAATATCATTAGCACATTGTTTATGGAAAGGGAAAAATCTCAAGACACAAAATCTGGAGTGAAAAGCCACAATGGCTTTGTTAAATGAACCTTGTAAATTTCATGTTTCATATGTATGCCACTCTTCCCTTGATTATATTTTTAAGTGACAAAATGAGATTTTTAACTTCATTAATCCCACAAATAGTAGCACCGAAAATGGGAAAAATCTGTATATTGTAATAGGACACATCAAATTTTAACCATTCTCTACTTGACATGGGGGTGATGACATCAAAAAGGTTTTTAAGTAATTGAAAATACTTGAGACCTAAGTTCACTAGTTTACTTTCAAAACTTTCTAAAAGAAAGTGTGAAGCCAAAGTATAATAATTTTATTTTAAAATTCACAATTTTAAAATATATTATCTAAATTTCTCAGGATCAGAGGAATACAATCTTGGTAACAGTCTCAAAAAAATACATAAATCCCGTAAAGTGACTGGATCAGGATTCAGATTGGCCATGCTGCTTTGGTTGGCTTTAATGCTGTGCTTCTTTTATTATTCCTACTTGTTTTACATTTCTTTTATGTGAAAATAGTCCATATTTTTTCTCATTAAAAAAATACTTTTACCTGACCCTGAAAAGGGAACTTAAAGTAATGCTTTTCACATGTCCAACTCAAACTGCAGGGTTGGTGTTTTGTTTCTCCTTTTAATTTACAATAAAATTATGCCCTTGTGAATCCCAAAGTAAGATAACATTGGGTTATTCAAAATTCAGGAACTGAAAATATCATCAGTCTCTGAGTCACCAGATATCAGAACACCAAAGGCTACACTCCATTTGGACAGCTAATTAACTACAAACATAAATCATATCACTGAGCTGTAAATGACTACGTTTTTAATAACAAATGGTAATTCATGTACTGTGTACTGCTTTGGTATCTTTTTAAAAGACGCCACTAAAAATTTCTCAAGGATATCACTCTAAGCATTAATGCTCTTCTCAAGACCTAAAACCATTACCAAAAGGAGTACTTGTTCCTTTCTTCAACATTTAAAGAAAAACACAAGGTAGTGCTAACTCTAAAGCACACTACAAAAGCATTGTCTTAAATACAACATATTTTTCAGAAGCTATCCCATGCAAATTAAGGCCTTGTGTGCTAATGAGCGACACTTTTTACAAACGTGATTTTAATTAACTCTAAGAAGAAAAATAACTATGTACAAAATGTTATATTCATATACAAAAAGACAATGTGAATTTTGCAACAAATACTGATAAAAATCAAATGATAAAAACGCTGCAAATGACATACCTTGTGTTTTGTTAACATCTCTGATAATTTTCTGAAGCTCCTTCAGTTCCACATCAAGTTCATCATAGTTTAGTTCTCTAGATTCAACTTTTGGAGCTTGGAACAGTGAAGGGTCTGTCCCCAGGTATGAACACTGCAAGTGACCATTATCACTCAGAGTGACTATTACTCCCTTTAAATCACTACATAAAGGAAGAGAAAAAGAGACATAATTAAAAATTTAGGTGGATTTAGTCTTAACCAACTACATTTTTACTCAACTCAGCTTCAAGATATCATAAAGAGAAAGATTATATATTTATAATATCCGTTTGTAATTATTTATATCTAGTTTGAAAATTTTACTTCAAAGACTCGATTCAAACGTTTCAACATAATTTATACTTATAGAAGTGCTTCCAATGTTTATTACAGAAGAAAAAAAACAATCCCCCTAGCAATCATAATAGCTACCACGTATCAGAACCTAGGAGTTCCCAAGTAGTGGAAAAATTATGATGCTTAGCTGCTAAACCTAAAGGTCGGAGATTCAAGCCCCTCCAGAGGCACCTCAGAATAAAGATCTCATGATTTATTTCTGAAAAATCAACCAGTGAAAACCCTCTGGAGCATAGTTCTACTATGAAACACAAGAGGTTGCCATGAGTTGGAATCACCTTCACAGCAACTGGTTCTATTGAAACCTAACTACATGGCTAATACTGCTCTAGAGCTTTTCAAGTACTGTACCATTTAAGCAGTGCTTCCAGACTAAGACAGGCTAGGAAGAAGGACCTGGAGGTCTACATCTGAAAAAAAATTGGCCAGTGAAAACCTTATGAATAGCAGCAGAATATTATTTGATATAGTGCCAGAAGATGAGCCTCTCAGGTTGGAAGGCACTCAAAATACGACTGGGGTAGAGTTGTCTCCTCAAAGTAGAGTTGACCTTAATGACATGGATGAAGTCAAGCTTTTGGGATCTTCATTCATTGACGTGGCATGATTCAAAATGAGAAAAAACAGCTGCAAACATCCATTAATAATTGGAACATGGAATGTAGAATGTATGAATCTAGAAAAACTGGAAGTTGTCAAAAATGAAATGGAACATATAAGGATCGATATCCTAAGCATTAGTGAGCTGAAATGGACTGGTACTGGTCATTTTAAATCAGACAATCATATGGTCTATTATGCTGAGAATGACAACTTGAAGAGGAAAGGTGTTGCATTCATCATCAAAAAAAAGTTTCAAGAGCTATCTTAAAGTATAACACTGTCAGTGATAGGATAATATCCACACGCCTACAAAGAAGATCAGATAATATGACTATTATTCAAATTAACTCACCAACCACTGAGGCCAAAGATGAAGAACTTAAAGATTTTTACCAACTTCTGCAGTCTAAAATTGATTAAACATGCAATCAAGATGCATTGATAACTACTGGTGATTGGAATGCGAAAGTTGGAAACAAAGCAGGGTCAGCAAACGGAAGAAATGATGAGGTAAAAGAGCTGAACAGAAAATTTCAAAGGGTGGCTCAAGAAGACAAAGTAAAATATTATAATGAAATGTGCAAAGACCTGGAACTAGAAAACCAAAAGTAAAGAAGATGCTTGGGATTTCCGAAGCTGAAAAAACTGAAGAAAAAACTCAAGCCTCGAGTTGCAATATTGAAGAATTCTATGTGGAAAATATTGAAAAATTCAGGAAGCACAAAAAGAAGATGGAAGATATACACTAAGTCATTGTACCAAAAAGAATTGGTCAACATTCAACCATTTCAGGAGGTAGCATATGATTAAGAACTTGTGGTAGTAAAGGAAGAAGTCCAAGCTGCACTGAAGGCATTGGTGAAAAACAACCCTCCAGGAACTGAAGGAATACCAACTGAGATGTTTGAGCAAATAGATGCAGCTCCGGAGGCACTCACTCGTCTATGCCAAGAAACTTGGATGACAGCTGCCTAGCCAACCAACTGGAAGAGGTCCATATTTATGCCCACTCCAAAGAAAGGTGATCTAATAGAATGCAGAAATTATCAAACAATATCATTAATGTCATACACAAGTACAATTTTGCTGAAAACAATTCAAAAGCAGTTGCAGCAATACACTGACAGAGAACTATCAGAAATTCAAGCCAGGCTCAGAAGAAGACATGGAATGAAATACATCATTGCTGAGACCAGACGGATCTTGGCCAAGAGCAGAGAATACCAGAAAGATGTTTACCTCTGTTTTATTGACTATGCAAAGGCATTTGACTATGTGGATCAAAACAAATTATGGATAACATTGTGAAGAATGGGAATTCCAGAACACTTAATTGTGCTCATGAGGAATCTACACATAGGCCAAGAAGCAGCCCTTAGAACAAAACAAGGGATACTGTGTGGTTTAAAGTTAGGAAAGGTGTGCATCAGGGTTGTATCCTTTCACCGCACTCATTCAATCTGTATGCTGAGGAAATAATCTGAGAAGCTGGACTATATGAAGAAGAATGTGACATCAGGACTGGAGGAAGACTCATAAACAACCTGCATTATGCAGATGACACAACCTTGCTTGCTAAAAGTGAAGAAGATTTAAAGAACTCTCTGATGAAGATCAAAGACTGCAGCCTTCAGTATGGATTGAACCTCAACATAAAGAAAACAAAAATACCCACAACTGGACCAATAAGCAACATTATGATAAATGGAGAAAAGACTGAAGCTGTCAAAGATTTCATTTTACTTGGATCTACAATCAACAGAAATACTACAAAAGATCATGGGAAAAAAAATGGTACTATACATCTGAAGAAGTGAAAGGGAGATAAGGTATATAACAGAAGTTTAGGCCTTATCCAGGATGAATAAGGATTTTTAAAACTTCCCAACTCTTGAGTCATGACATGTGATCAGCTAGCTAATTTTAACACTCAACTGATGTGAGATTAGAGAAGATACTACTCAATCCTTCCCATAAAGTGGTCACTACCATCTATTCCACCACCTACCTTAACCAAAACATTCCTATATATACCTTCTTGAGGGCTTAGGCATGGTCAGTGCCACGTAATCAATCCGGTGGTATGATTTCAGAGAAATAAAAACTAGATTAGGACCACTGATCCAACAAGTAAAGAATAAGACTAAGAGTCTGGGACTTGGGTTCTAGCTCTGACTCTGCCCTTTTATAGCTGAGTCAACTTGGAAAACTCTTCCTAAATGTTCTTTACCTCTAAAATGAGAAAGTTAGACTAGATAATTCTCAAAGGTCCTTAAGTTTTATGAATTGGTTCTGTCATATAGCTCAGAAAATAAATACTCCCAAAGTGATATTATTTTCATAAAATAAAGTATGAAAAGCAACCCCATAGTACCTTTGGTCTTGACCCTTTCTTTGCAGGCAAGTGTAGCCACCTAGTGGCTATGGAAATTCTAACTCCCAGCTCTGATGATCTCATTTTCAGAGAGCAAAAAATTCCTACTGAGTTGGGAAGGTGGTCTGTAGTCAGTTCCCCATTCTCTATCCCACCCAACCCCACTAAGGTCTGAGAACCCAGTGAGTCCTCAGGAAACTCTAGAGTACTAAAGGGGAGATATTTAGTTGGTTTGTCAAAAAATGTGGGAGTCATCCACAATCTTCCTTGCTGAAAGTGAAGAGGACTTGAAGCACTTACTGATGAAGATCAAAGACTGCAGCCTTCATTGTGGATTGCACCTCATTTCTACCATCTCATCTCTACCCTTTGAGTGGTCCACATTATAAAAAGCCTAGCATAACCCAATAAAAATATCCTTCCCCATGCAAATGTTTTAGTCTTTGAGTTGGAATAGCTTGTTATGAATCCATTTCATTCTTCTGTTTTAGACAGGAAACAGCTATAAATTAGATAGAAGGAATTTATTCAAAAGTCTATCTAAACCTATTAAGTTTTTGAGTTCAGATAGCAAAAGTCTGGATAGTGGGGGATACATGCATTTCTTAAGACTCAAAAAAAAAAAAAAAAAAAACCTCTTTACAGGTGCTTCAGGTGTCCAAACCAGGAAGGGAGGAACCAGGATTTTCCCTCACTGAAAGAACTTGCAAAATATCACCAGAATGTCTTGATGGTTAAAGTAATTACAAACCTTAAACAATTTACTTTTTTCTTATCAATGTCATCAGAGCCACTGCATATAAAAAAAAAAACACTGCATATAATTTAGATCAAATAACAGAAAGTTAGGCTGCAGATGAATTCATTTAACATTACATTTTTTATTTCACAGGAGCACAAAGACTACCTCTGAAAACGCTAGGATAAATGAGTGGAATTTCTGCCTAAAACACATATATGGAAGCGGGACTTTGAGTCAAGTCTAGAGTGCTACTTAACAAGTAATGTCATTACTCAGCACATCAATGAAAAGAGCAAATCAAGGAGATGATATAGATCTAGGTGTTCGGATACATATAGATATACATATATAGACACAGACATAGATATAGATAGATAGACATTACTTCTAAACTAATTTAACTTAAACCCAATCTAAGTATGAAGAGGAAAAATAATATACGATTGACGAAGTTTTTTAAAAAATCTTAACAATATTGTCCACATGGGCAAATGTATAAGATTCTGTGAATGATAAAATTTTTACTGGAAGGAGCCATCAATTAGACCTGCCATTGTGTATCCTATTGCTCCCATCTTTAATGTATAGTTAACATTGCCAAAAGTAAAGTTTCTGGGTTATTACTGGGTCCCTGAAATACATCGGCTAATCCAAAGCACCAAAATAATGTACTTTATGAAGATTCAAGGTCAAGGATGTTATATTCCCAGGATACATAATTATTCTCTGATTTTAGCAATGAGGCATGAAATCAAACAATAGAGTTTGCTCAGGAATCTGAAAGTAATTGTTTCATCACTCAGTAAACAGATTCTTGACTTAACAGTACATTAAACCAAATTTCCCGATGGACTTAAAAGTCAAGTTTTAAAATATGAAACTACAAAAATATTTATCTACCTTTAAGATGGGAAGAACTTTTGCAGCAAGAAAGCAATGGAGGAAACTACAAAGTAAAGGATCTCTAAATTAAACCACATAAAAATTTTAAACGTGTTATATGATTATGAAGACCACACAGTAAAAAGAACAAAAGGCAAACAAACTGGAAAAATATTGGCAACCAATATAAAATACATAATCTTAGGTTGATCCATTTAAAGTTGCTGATATCTTCTACTTATAAAAACCATTTTATCATATGTTTTACCTAATAAGCAAAGAACTCTTACAAATCAATGAAAATAACATTATGTTACAACAGAAAGAGATCAAAGGACAAGTATGTATTTGTTTTGGTTCTGCTTTGCTTGCTTTTTTTGGCGCTCTGATTGAAAAAGTTATATAAATTTTGAGTAATCTCCTCCAATACTATTTTTTCTTAAAACCCCTATAATTGTTAATTTATAATTTATTATAGTAAAAATGCCATAATGTGTGAGCCTGGGGACTTCGAAAGTAGGTTTGAAGAACATCCAGAGTGAAGGTCCTGAAAAAACAAAAGCATGAAGGGAGAAAAGTTTAGAATATGTCTGAGAAAGATCAAGCAGCCTGGATACAACATGCAGTAAGTAAAAAAGAAGAATGAGGTTGTTGGGAATAAATACAGGAGGGCTGTAAAGTCCCTAAAGATCTCAATCTTTATTCTAAGTAACTGTACAACCAGTGAAGGCTTTTGAGCTGATGACTGAGATAAGCAGAAATCTGCTTTAAAAAATATATCCTGGAAGACTCAGTATTGTTAAAAATGTTGATTTTTCACCAAAATTATACATAGATGCAACACAATCCCAATGAAAACAACCCTAACAGACATTTTTTGTAGAAACCAGCAAGTTGATTTCCACAATTTACATCAAAATGCAAAAAATCTAGAAGAGCGAAGCAATCTTGAAACAAGAAAAGAGATTCCTTTCAAGAACTAACTTCCATACTTAATATAACCTCCAGTAATCAAGACAGTGGTGGGATTGGCATGAGGATAAATAGATCAATGGAAAATAGAGACTCCAGAAACAAATGCACATTCATACGGTCAATTGATCATTAATAAAGATACCAGAGTGATTCAACAGGGAAATGAAAAATTTTTTTAATAAATGGTGCTGGAAAAACTGGATATCCATAAGGGAAAAAAGAAACCTCACACTATACACAAAAATTAATTTGATGCAAATACAGCTTTAAAAAAACCCGTTGCCATTGAGTCGATTTCGACTCCTAGCGACCCTATAGCTTAGGCTATCGATATTTCTACATACATATTTGTAGATGTTCCAATATATACTAATACAGACAATAGAACACACACAGGGCACAGTCATGGAAACTTCTTATGCACAACCAAATGCCTCCCAGGATGAAGATACTAAGCTCAAAGGCTAAGAACCATAGACTCGGGGGACATTTATGTCAACTGGCATAACATAGTACATAAAAACAATGTTCCACATCCTACACTGGTGAGTAGCATCTGGGGTCTTAAAAGCTTACAAGTGGCCATCTAAGATACATCCAGCAGTCTCACACCATCCGGAGCAAAGGAGGGTAAAGAAAACCAAAGACTCAAGGGAGCAATTAGTCCAAAGGACTAAAGGACCATATGTACCACAGTCTACACAACACTGAGACCAGAAGAACTAGATGGTACCCGGCTACCACTACCAACCGCTCTAACAAAGATCACAACAGTGGGTCCCGGACAAAGCAGAAAAAAAATTCTAGACCAAAAAGTCAAATTCATAAAAAAAAAAAAAAAAAAAAAATTACTAGACTGATAGAGACTGAAGGAACACCTGAGACTATGGCCCTAAGACATCCCTCTGACTTGGAACTGCAGCCATTCCTGGAAACCACCTTCCAGCCAAGCAATATACAGGCCTATAAAATAAATAATAACACCCAATCTTTTTGGTATATAGAACAAACAATTATACGAGACCAAAAGGGTAACATTTGCCCAAAAGTAAAGATATGAAGGTAGGAAGGTGTAGGAAAACCAGACGAAAGGAAATGGGAAATCCAAGGCAAAAATGAGGAGCATGTTGACACAGTGTGAGGATTGCAAACAATGTCATGGCACACTTTGTGTACAATTTGTTGAATGGGAAACTAATCTGCTCTATAAACTTCCATCTAAAACAAAAAAAAAAAATTTTTTTAATTAATTCAAGTTTGATCACAGACCTAAATATAAGAGCTAAATTTATAAAACGTTTTAAAGAAAACATAAAGCGATTATCTTCACGACCTGGGATAAACAAAGATTCTTTAGGATATAAAAGGGAACACTCATAAAATAAAAAGATAAATTGGACTTATTCAAATATTAAAACTTCTGCTCATCAAAACACATTGTTAAGAAAACGAATAGGTAAACAAAAGACTAGGAGAATATATTCGCAAAACAAATTTCTGACATAGAACTCATATGCTTTGTATATAAAGAACTCCTATACCAAATACTGGAGCTCTGGTGTGGCAATGTTAAGAGCTCAGCTGCTAACCAAAATGTCTGCAGTTCAAATCCACCAGCCACTCCTTGGAAATCCTATGAGGCAGTTCTACTCTGTACTACGGGGTCACTATGAGTCGGAATCGAATCAATGGCAATGGGTTTCATTTTGGGGTTTTTATACCAAATGCCAAAACAACACACACAAAAAAGTTTTTTAACTGGCAAGAAGAACAGACATTTCACAGAGTAAGGTATACAAATGACCAAAAGCTATGAAAAATGCTCAATAGCATTTATTCATCAAGGAAATGCAAATTAAAATCACAATCAGATACCACTACACTCCATTCCATCACCTATCTGTCAGCTTGTCATACTGTGGTAGCTTACGTGTGGCCACGATGCTGGAAGGTATCCCATCATTATTTTGAATACCATCAGGGTCACCCATGGTGGACAGGTTTCAGCAGAGCTTTCAGACTAAGACAGACTAAGAAAAAAGGCCCAATGATCTACTTCCAAAGATTAGTCAATGAAAACTTTAGAGATCACAACAGAACAATATCTGACTCCCTTGCTTTGGATATCATCAGGAGGAATTGATTGCTAGAGGAGAACATTGTATTTGGAAGGGGCCCAACGAGGGTGTGACAGACCCTCAGTGAGATGGATTGGCACAGAAGCTGCAATAATGGACTCAAACGTGCTGGTTACTGTGAGGGTCATGATGCAAGACCAGGCAACATTTTGTTCTGTTGTACATTCATTCATCATGAGTCTGAGTTGACTCAATGGCAACTAACAACAACACTCCATTATAATGGCTAAAATTAACAAGATTGACAGCACCAATGTTGAAAAAGACGTGACGGTACCAGAAATCTCACACAATGACGGTGGGAGTATAAATTGGTAAAAACCACCTAGGAAAAAGGTTTGGCAGTTTCTTACAAGATTAAACATACAAACAACACTTTGGCCTGGAATTTTACTCCTAGTTATTTACCAAAGAGGAATGAAAACAAAAAGACTTGTACAGAAGAATGAGTAAACAAATTACGGTATATTTACTTAATGGAACACTACTCAGCAGTAAAGAATGAACTACTGCTAAAGGCAACCACACAGATGAATATTTTTTAAAAATATTATGCTGAATGAAATAAGTCAGACATAAAAAAAGTACATACTGTATAATTTTATTTACCTAAAGTTTTATTTTTTTTTTTTAAAGTTCTAGAATAACCAAAATTAATCTACTGTAAAAAAAAAAAAAAAGAAAGAAATCAGAACAGTGGTGATCTAGGGGTGCAAGAGAGAGGGTTTTTTCATGGGAAAGGAACACAAAGAAACTTTATAGGGTAATGAAAAATGTTCTATAACTTGTCAGACGTGTGGGTTAAACAGGTATATCCACTTGTCAAAACTGCACAATTAAAATTTGTGCCTTTCAATTATGTAAATTTTACCTAAAAAAAGAATAAAAATGGGAGTAGGTAGATACATGGAAAAAGTAAAAATGCCAAAATACCAATAATTGTTGAAGTTGAGTGTTGAATACATGAAAGTTTATTATATTATCCACTTATTTTGTATACATTTGAAAATTTTCATATTAAAAAAATTAAGGGCATTAAAAATCCAGCAGCAAATATAATCACATCTTGAATGTACACATGCCAAGAAAGCTGGTGTGAAGGTATATCCTCTCCCAAAGGAAAAAAGAAAGTTGCTTTTTCTAAAGCAGGAGTTCAAGGCAATGCATCTTTTCATAAAGCAAACTAGATATTGGAGCCTTTGTCTGATGTCTAAAAGAAGACATGATTCTGGGCCAGAATTTTCCCTTACTAGAATTAAGTGAGGCATCAAGCAAATCAGAGAACGTATGTATTAAGGAGTTAATTTTGTAATTTTTTTTAAATAACTATGCCTTCGTCCTTTCTTGCATGATCATGTCTCTGGCAAAGTTTCACATCAATACATTTTAACATATGTAGTTCACACTGAACACAAAAATCTGTGAGCCAGGAGGAATCACGTTTCCTGATTCCTACTGAGGTGTTTTCTGTCCACCACTCCATGTTGCCTTCCCAAAAACAGAAAATTTAAACCTATTTTTTTTTAAGTGAAATTTGAGATTTGCTTAAATGGCTTCCAGTTATTACTGATACTCACAATTACCCTCAATAATCAAGAACTGGATTGTTTAATGGGAGAGACGTGGCAATTAAGCAGTCCAAAAAAAAAAAGGACAAGTAAAATGGGGTGCCAAGGCCAGCTTCCAAACATATCAAAGTAGCAAGAACTCTGCAACAAGCAGTTGTCACAGCAAATTACACAAATTACAGAAGTTTTGGTGGGGAGACTGAACAAAATACCTTTTGTAGTATAGAAATTCTACACATGAAGACATCAGGGTTTAGCTTGTTCTTTTAAAACTAACTCTTGCTAGAAAGTTAACACAAGACTACTAAATCTGACTAATTATGTTCACAGACTAAACAAGTAAATTGCTTACCAAAAAAAAAGAATGATACAACTTTTAGAAGTTCCTATTTTGCACTCAGGAAGCAAAACATATTTATAAGGATCTGGCTCAATTATAACATCTCTCACCATTTAAAAAAATGTATTATTTAGCACCTACTATGTTCAGGCAAGGAGCCCCAGGAGCACAGTGGTTAATGCTCAGCTGCTAAGTGAAAGGTCAGTGGTTCAAATCTACCAGTCACTCCACTGGAGAAAGATGTGGCAGTCTGCTTCCATAACAATTACAACCTTGGAATCCCTATGGGGCAGTTCTACTCTGTCCTATATGGTTGCTGTGAGTCAGAATTAACTCGACAGCAATAGGTTTTTGGTTTTGTTTGTTTTTAATGTTCAGGCATTACTCTAGATGCTAAAGATAGACAGGTTACACTGGTGTTTTCTCTCAAGGAACTTAAAGTACAGGTGGTAATACAGATATGTAAATCAAGAAAGTATAAGGCACACTTAGATGTACATAAGCAAGGGGCACTGCAGAAACGAAGAGAAAGAACATCAAACCAGATAGTGAGGGGAGAGAATGCTTCCTCCAGGACATGACACAAGCAGGAATTAGATAAGAGGGGAGTAGGGCATCCTAGCAAAGCAGTCACCAAGAGGTACAACTGTACATGTATGCACTTGTTTGCACACACGTACACACACACACACACACACACACATCCCCCACATTCCGGGAAGGGCAAGAACCATTCATTCAACAAATATCTACTGATTACTGATGATGTGCCAGAGGGTGAGGCTATCAGTGAAGAAATCACACAAAAATCTCTGCCCTCAAGAAGCCCACATTCTATAGAGAAGAGAAAAATGATGAGGCATATCACACACTCAAAGGGGACAAACGATGTGGAGAAAAATTAAGCAGGTAAATTATGAGTCAAACTGGACCTCAAAGGAAAAGTAGGATTTGCATAGATATTAAACCTGGGAGGCCATTCCAGAAGAGTGGAATAGCATGGGCATAAGCATTAAGACAGATGTGTTTCTATCAGCCAGAAAAACCTATTTCTCCCAAGAGGATTCAAATAGAGAAGTAGCTGGTCATAAAAATTAAAGGTATACAAGGGCTTTGAAAAACAAGCAAAAGGTTGTAGACTTCACCTACAAGTAACGGTAGACCAAGGAAAGAACCCAATGAAGCAGAAACAATATATTCCCTCAGTCATCCTCAACTTCTATGTGGTATTGACAGTGTAAACCATGGTCTTCTCATGTGCTCATTCAACAAGCATTCACTGTGCAGCTACATGACACTGTGTTAGATAGAATATTTTTCAAGGGACACAAATTAAATGTCATAAAGGCTGCAGAGATGTGGACCATCTCCAGCCACCAAGGAAGACAGATACCTATATCTGATTCTAGATAACATAACACACATGTGCCAAGTAATACAAAGGATGAACAAAGTTCAGAAGTATCATAGAAACGGACATTGTAAAAAACCTTCTGACACCTGGAGCAACAGAGGAAGAAGGAGAGTCAGAAATAGCAGGAGGAAATGGAACATGTGGCTTATTGCCTCCATGAACAACTGACTCCTTTGCCATGAGACCAGTAGAAATGGATGGTGCCTGGCTACCATTACAGAACATTTTGATCTAAGAACCTATAGAAGAATCTTGATCAAAGGGTGGTGAAATGAGGAGCAGAATCTCACATTCTCATGGAATCCAGACTTTCTGGAGCCATACAGGCAGGATGAGCACCCAAAACTATTGCCCTGAAGTAGTCTTTAAACTTTAAATCTGAAAACGAAACTATCCCCTAAAGTCTTCTTTAAAACAAACAATAGGTTAGCTTAATTAGTAAAGAATGTTTGCCTTGAGAATCATGTTCTTTTAATGAACCATCTATATGGGATAAAACTGACAACACCAACTTGAAAGGTCAAATGGTAAACTTAGGGGACAGTGAGTTTATGTTAAAGAGGAAGGAACAATTCAGAAAAGGAAGGTGAGAATGGTTGCACAACTTGAAGAAGATAATCGATGTCACTGAATTGTATATGTAAAAATTATGCAGTTGGTTATGTTTTGCTGTGTATTTCAACAATAATAAAAAAGGTAGGCGAATCTCACAACAGCAAGAAAGGCTTCATGGAGGATTTGAACTTGGCCTTGAAAAAACTAGTATTTAAACAAAAAGAGATAGAAGAAAACATTTCAGATGGAAAAGTAGCATGACAGGGTTTGAAGGAACACTTTTCTTTAAATTTAGGTAAAATACACATAACATAAAATTTACAATTTTAGCCATTTTGAAGCGTGCAATTCAGTGGCACTTAGTACATTCACAAAGTTGTGCAACCGTTACCACTATCTAATTCTAGAACATTTTCATCACCCCAAAAGAAACCCCATACCCATTACCAGTCACTTCCCATTCTCCTTCTCCCCCCACCCCCCACCACCTTCAGCCCCTGACAAGCACCACTCTGCTTTCTGTCTCTATGGATTTGCCTATTCTGGACATTTCATATAAATGGAATCATACAATATATAGAGAGAAATCTATTTTGTATGAGAGTCAATCCAGGAAAAATACAAATGGTTCTGGACCACAACGTTTTTCTTTCAAAACTAAAACAGCTTTTAATATGCCTCCTGGGGGAAAATACATTTCTTACAAATTTAGGTTAGCATTCCATTGAATAGAAGAATGTCAGTGGGGGAAAAAAAATGCCAATATTTTATAGCCACTGAAATGTCAATACGTAGACATTTTTGAGAAGAAAAATCAAGGCAGCTTACCAACAGGTCATCTAGTAAGCAAGGTGGGTATGTGAGGAGAGTGTACGTGGCCAGAGGAGGCTGCCAATGCAAATGAGCCAGACCATGACAGGTCTTGATGCTGTGAGCACTCTTTCAAGCAAGGGAGTAACACAATTAGATGATGTTCTAGAAATGGGATTTTCTTTTAAAAGCAAATCTGATCACATCACTCCCTTATTAAAAACCCCAAATGGCTACCCATTTAAAAATCAAAACATTTTCATCAAAGTTATGATTGGACCCCTGCTTACCTCACGGGTCTTGTCTAGTTACCTCCCCCTTCCCTCTCTGTCGGGGCTCACTGGCCCTCTTCCAACTCTCTGAAATTGTCATTCTCCATGCCCTTGGGTACCTGGCATGCTCTTCCTCCCCTCCCCTTAAATAGGATCCATGTCTAGTTCAGGCCTACTCAACCTTCAGACTTCAACTCAAGTGCCAGGAAAACTTTGCCCTGATCACACAATCTAGGTCAGGCCCCCTGTTACATGTTCCCAAAGGGTCAGATATTATTCCTTTGTACTATTTTTCCCTGTTGGAATGATATATTTATTTGTGCACTTGTGTATTTAATCTCTCCCCCACTAGAGGTTCCATTCATTTGTGCAATTATGTATTTAGTCTCTCCCACTAGAGGCTCCATGAATTCAGTGACCATGACTGCTTTACTCATAAATGTATCCCCAGAACCTAGCACAGTACCTGGCACAGAAAAGGAAACTAAAAAATACTTGCTGAATTGATTAAATAAGGAAACCCAGCTGGGAGGATTTTTCAATGGTCTAGTAAAGATATGACCAGGCAACGGCACAGTGACGATGTCCTGTAGCTAAGGCAGGGTTTCTGCGGGAGCTACCCCATGCATTGTAGGATGTTTAGCAACATCTCTAGCCTGTACCCACTAAATACCAGTATCGCCCCTTCCCAGTTATGACAGCCAGAAATGTCTCCAGACATTGCCAGAATCACTCGTCACTGAGAATCACTGAGTTACGGGGGGACCATATTCCCTGGTTTGTACAGGACAATCCCTATTTATGCCCATTGTCCTGGTGAAATTGTTATCAGCACCCCCTTTCACTCTCAAAAGTTTGAATGATAACTTTTATTGTCATCCTACCTATAGCCTATCTGAATGTGTCCTTATGGGTTCTCTTGTCCAGAAAGAGTGAACTTTCATGTACACAATGACCATGGTTTTGCTTACAACATAGAAGGAATGATAGCATTAACATTATTTCCAAGAAATTTTTCTAATTTTTTAAAAAATATACTCAACTTTATAATTAGTAGAAATAGTATGACAGTGGACAGAAGAAATATAGCAGAGATAGAATGAACAACAGTACATGATGATCAAGTTAATGTAGAAAAAGAGAGGGAAAGAAGTCAAAGATTCCTAAGCTTTAGCCTCGGAGATCTAGGTATGAAGCCATCTATCAAGATTAGATATACAGCAGGAGGAGGCTTGGATTTTATGGGGTGGATGAGGAGGTAAAAAAGCAAGCTTGGATCTTGAGGTACCTTCTCAACACCCAGGTGGTACCCACCAAACATTTGGGACACAGGTCTAGTAGACATACATATCTCTGTCATGATACACTGCTCCTTTTGTTCCAACACTGCTGTCCTTCTCTTACTTCTCTAACTACTCTTCGGTTTTCTTCAAGGGCTCTTCTTCCTGACTCTGAATTATAAAAAAAAAAAAGTCTCCCTAAACACTAATCACGCCTTTCTTCTTTTCACTCTCATCTGACTCTGAGAATTCAAAGCTGTATTAGCTGTTACCTCAATGCCGAAAACTGCCAACCTGACCCTTCCTCTATAACCTTGAATACCTTGTGGCCTGCTCACTTCTGAGTATTTCCACTTGAATTATATCAATGGACATGTGTACAGATCTTTTCCAGTTTAAAAAGGATTTTAACATGCATTTATTTCTATTTACCTCAATCGCCTTAAATTAAACAAAACGTTTCTTTCTTATAAATCTGATCCCTTTTCCAAACTTTTCATCTCTTTCAAATACCACTACAATTAACCCCATCACCCATCTTCTAAATAATGACCATAATTCTTTCTATCTCCATGCCTCTATATAAAAAGCCACCAAATCAATTAACTTACTTGGGTCTGAGTTTTCTTATTTGCAAAATGAAGCAGTTAATCCAGATGATCTAATGCTCCTTCTAGTGTAAAAGTGCTAGGATTCTAAATCCTGAAAATTCTTCTTGGATTAATTCACCACTACCTTAGTGTAGGCTAGTGATTCACAATACTAACAGCCCTTTAGAATCACTTGGGTCTTCTAAAAAACACTGATATGTGGGTCCTTCTGGGGCCCAGGAATCAGTCATTTAAAGATGTCCCCCAGTGATTTTAACATGTTGCCAAGACTGAGAAACACACGTCTAAGCCCTCATTATTATCACCTCCATCTTGCAGATAAGGAAACAGGCTCAGAAAAGTGACAAGATTAGTACAAGTTTTCATAACTAGTAAATGAATTAAGAGGTCTCTGATTTCAAAGTCCATATTCTTTCACTTTGCCAAAAAAAGCAACTGATATTTAAACATACAATGTATATCAACTGATGTAATACTTACTTTATCTTGCTTTTTTGTGCTTACTTTTCCCCATGAGTGTATGGCTAGTGTAGCCTAACAGGCCAAAGGTCAGAGATGGAGTCTTCTGACTTCCCCCATAAATACTACAATAGGGACTGACAGCACAGGAAGTGCAAAGTCTATCGTTAAAAACACCTCTCATAAAACGCTGATTTGATTTGTTCAAATTTTCAAGGAAAAATCTATTTATCTCTTGAAAATTGCCACCACAATTTTGGACACACTGTCAACTGACTGAGATGGAGAATCAGAATGGTACCAAATTCAGAAGGGAAAGACTATTTCTAAATTCAATATGGTAATGCATGGTGCTTTCTATAAATACAAGCTGCCAAACTTCAGGCCTTTAGTGAATACCTCAGCAATGATAATTCTTTATTACAGTCCAGTTAAATCAAAAAATTCAGAAACTCACTGATGTCTATTTTCTGGTCTAGTGGACTCCTGCCTGACAGTTTAGGCTAACCTTGACAAACAACCTCAGTCTAAACATGCTCTCACAATTCCCATTGGGCAACTTAGCCCTTAATTCTGGCCTTACTAACTTCTCTAAGGACAGTAGTAGTAGTGGTTGTTGTTGTTGTTGTTAGGTGCTGTCAATTTTTGACTCATAGTGAACCCACGTGACCGAGGAGAAATGCCCCATAGGATTTTTTTGGCTGTAATCTTTACAGACTGCAAGGTCTTTGTCCTGGGGGGCTGCCAGGGGGGTTGAGAAGCCAACCTTTCAATTAGCAGCTGAGCCCTTAGCCATTGTGTCGCCAGCGCTCCTTCAAAGGTGGCCAGAGGGTTCTGCAATGAACTGTCTCCTCCAACTCCAATCCTTCCTAGCTTGATGCCTTGCTTCTTAGGTGATGCTGCAGACTATTTCTTGCTTTGCTTCCCACTAATGTGTTCGTTTTGAGGCATACAGTCAGTTAACTGAATGAGCTGCTGGGAATAGCAAACTATTAACATCCTACCTACCCACCTTTTGTCAGTCAGAAGATGATATTGACTCATCTCCGTCACATGCACTCTCCAATAAACTAGTATCACTTCATTTCCACCTGGCTTTTGATTTTTTCTCATTCAGTGATTGAGACCACTGTGCAGACCTGCTAACAACATCTAACAATTGGTTTGTTTTAGAACTTCATTTAGAGAAGAGTATAAAGTGACAATAACATAACAAAATATAATACGATTTGAACAGCATCAAATGGTTTCATTTTATGAAACCAAAAGAGAAACAATTCTGTCTCCCTCTTTTGGGCCTATCCAAAAAACACAGTGCCGTGGAGTCGATTCCGACTCATAGCGACCCTATAGGACAGAGTAGAACTGCCCCACAGAGTTTCCAGGGAGGGCCTGGCAGATTCAAACTGCCGACCCTTTGGTTAGCAGCCGTAGCACTTAACCACTACGCCACCAGGGTTTCCTTTGGGCCTACAGATCTTACTTATTTGCAGTCATACTTAGCAATAAACAGTTTATCCAAATCTATTGGAATTTAGCCCAAATTTGTAAGATCTTTAAGTTAAAAGAGCCAAATATTCTTGCAATTTCTATTAGCCCATACATATGGGAAATCACTAGTAAAAAATATACAAAGAGTGTAAAAATTGTACTTATAAACTAGACTGCCATCTTTAACACATTTCATTACTAATGGGGAAATCTTGAAAAATTGGAGTTGGCCTGTGACAAGTCATCTATAGTAATAGACTGCACAAAGTATGCAATCTTTTGAGTGAGAAATGAGGACAGCCATCTTCATGGTTACTAATTACTGCTGCTGTTGCTGCTGTAAATTCCCTTTGGGTTCAAAAGACTTCAGAATTTTGCCATCACTTAAAATCCAATAAATGCAGACCACAAGAAAAAAAAAATCCTAATTTCATTACTACATATACACAGCTAAGTGGTACTTTAAGGGTAAATGCACATCAAAAATTGAAAATTACACTGTACTGCATTCACCAGTGAATTACTTGTCATTCCATTAGTTTGCTTTGTGTTCTTGCCCTTTTTAATTATGTGGTTAAAGACAGAAGTCTTTACATTTAATAGCTTTTAGGGTAAATTCCTCACAGATACTGTATTCATACAGTATGCCTGCAATTATCATTATTCATTCCAAGATTGTCCATAGAATTTGTAATTTCAATTATCTGCCAAAATATTTTATTCTGTGCTATTTCTATTACATATATCATTCTAGAGTCACAGGGATACTGAATTTGAAGGAGCATTTTCAATAACAAAATGCTCAAAATATGTAACAAATTACTCTGGTATCTAAAATAACCTAACTGTGAAAGCAACTCCTACACACATGTGGTAATAATTTGCAAAAACTATCTTTTATTGGATTCTAGGTAATAACAATGGCATATGCTTTTTGTACATCTAGTCTTACAAAACAAATTTTTCACAACATAACCTTTCAAGGAATCAAAATGCTTCAGATACTTTCCATCATGCAATATCAATCCAATAACTGAAATACCTGGCTTACAGGATTCAGTACACAAACTTTTTCAGATTCCTATCAAAAGAAAAGCATTTCATCATCTTTAACACAGTTTAGTGACTGTAAGAAGCCTTTTATATCTTAAATCATAAAACTTCTTGTTTTCCTTTTGCTACATTTTCTTATCCTGAGTAACAGGATTGGCTATGGAACATTTTATTGATCCTAACATAAAACAAATTTGGTGTGTGGAAGAAAAAATAATTCAGTAACATGATGGTCTTCACTATAGATTAACATTCATTGGATAAAATAATTTGTCCTTTACAATAAACAACATACATTTTCAAGAACTTTAACTCTGTATAATGCTTCTGAATTGATATAATTTTATTTAAAAGCATTTGTCCCTTCAAAATGTGTTATTTCATCATGAAGTGACAAAGACAAAAAAAGAATGCTAACAAGTCTATATTATACAGTCAAAGCAATAAGATCTCTAACAATCACTGGCTCTCTTCTATCTTCTTTCCTGGAAGCCTAGATTAAAGAAAAAAATCTACTCTTTCCTTCTCTTCTCCTACTTTCCTGGCGTTAGATAACGGAAAGTGGGAACCTTGTTAGATTCTCTTTGACCTTTCCTGACTTCCTGTGCTACTATCATTTTTCTGTGGTGTTAAGAAGAAACACATAAAAGTATCTAAAAGAGGAACTTGTTAATTTACCTAACATCAACCCCCACTATCTTTCTTTTATCATTAAAAAATAGAAAATTAATTAGTATCCCAACTTTTTTGTCCACTTAGAATAAGTCATTTGAAGAGAAGAAAGTTGTGAATAAATTCATAACCTTAACTCATCATAGTAATATTGCTTAAAATCAAAAGAAGAAAAATTTAAAAGCAGCCCTGAAAGGGCAGACTACCTTCACAGAAGCAACAAGTAGAATGACATAGCTAACTTCTCAACAGAATCTATCAAAGGCAGATGATCGACAGATTGGTATTTTCAAAGTGCCGAAATAACTGCTAACCTAGAATTCTATACCCGACAAAAGTATCCTTCCAAAATGAATGTAACATAAAGTCTTTCAAGAAAAACCAAAACTGAAAGACTTAGTTACCAGCAGACTCGTAATAGAAGAAATAGTAAAGGGTATTCTTTAGGCAAATGAAAACGGGTCTTAGAATCTTGAAGACACAGGAAGGAAAAAAACTAAGGAAAAAGGTTAAAATGTAAAAAAAAAATGTAGATATATCTAAATGAATATTAACTTTCCTAAGTTCATTACTATCTCAAGACCCCTCACTATACCCGAAACAGAGATATTACTAATACTGTTAGTCATATTTCAAGAAAGAAGAAGAAAATGAGAAGCGTATCTAAAATAATTTGTCCAAAATCCTAAGGGTAATCCTAGCTAGCAACTGGAAAGAAATAATCTTAGTCCACATTCTCCCTACCAATCAATCCATGCTGTTTCCGAAATCTGTAATTAAAAAGATAATCAAAAAATTATAAATAAGCAGGTCAAATGATTAGAGTCAGAAGTAAAAAATCTTAGTTTCACTGATGCTTTGACATTGAGAAACTATTTTCTTGGTAGTGCATCTGTGAACCGGATATTTTCCATTTGCCCCTGCAAACTTTCCACCTCTTTCCAATCTGCTGTGTCCTGAAAGAACCGGACCTGTATGTGCTGCATCAAAGGACCCATTTTTTTGTGGCTCCCAGTTGAATTTGGTCCATGAGAAGCACTTGCAAGAGGCTGAAAGGAGAAAGGAATATGAGGCTGGGGTATGTATTCCCTCAGCTCTCTCCTGGCTTGTTCAACAAGGTTGGTTGTGTCACTCAAGTGAAAGCAACAGCTCCTGTCAGATGGCCTTTCTTATGGATACAGCTACACTCTTTAGGATCCAACAATCAACTCGTTCTTTTGCCCCTTCAGATTTAGAGATAATAGTTTCCCACTGTTGCTAGTTCCAAGATGCTTCACCATCCCCTGTTAGTGTTCCTTATTCTTTTCCAGACCCACTCTCTCAACTATCCCATTTGAGTGTGCTGTCTATTTGCTGCTGAGACTCTGACTTATACAATCTGCATGCCAATTTATAACATGGTAAGGTAATAAAAACAGGACAGAGACTAAGAGTTTAGAGTCTAAAATCAGAAACAACTATAACTGGATCTCTGCTTGAAAACTCAGTAGCTGTGTGTGTGACCTTGGAATGGTTTGCTAACATCTCTCTCTTTTCTCATCTGTAAAATGAAAATAACAGTAGTACCTGCTTCATAAAATTATTGTTTATGGTGAATTATTAAAGATTTTAGCCCAGTGGCTTGTACAAAGTAAGGGTTAAATAAATATTATTATTATTGTCATTATTATTATTATCATTAGCATTCTAAACTTTATAAGTATGGAAAAAAATTGACTACATCACTGTAAATTATAGGGTGCATATATCCATCTCATTCCAGCTTTTTATTTTGATTAATATTTAACAGATCAAGTTTCTACCAGAAAACCATGTCAAAGAGGCAAACAATGCCTTTTACAACACTCTACATTGCTTACTACAAGATTAAAATGCCACTAGTGTGCATGATTCCTCTGTCTATGTAAATAAGCATCTGTATGTTTTAGAAGAGTGTATTAGCACAATAAGTGGTTCTGCTCCAGTTCACCATTACTGGAAAAAATAGTGGCATAAATTAGCTCAATCTTATTTCAGCTGGCTCAGGGCTAAAGTAAATCCTAACTGGGTCAAGTCAAAGCAAATCATTTCAGTACCTCACATACTTATATAACTGACCTGAACCCAAAAAAAAGTAATATTAGATAGAAATAGAATGTATACTTATGATCAGAAATGCTCAAGAATTATCACAGTAATTTGAGGACTAAACCCAAAAACAGATGAGAGATAAAGACCATCAAAATACAGTACCCAACCTTCAATTTTAATGTTGTAACTGAAAGTGTTGCTTAGTATGCATGCAAGTGTGAGTAAAAAGACCAAATATAACCAGCAATACGAAAGCTGGGTGCATGATAGCTAGATTGGTTGCATGTCCCTTGGAAAACAACTGCAGCTGCTGCCTTCAGGGTATGCATAATAATATATTTGGCAGTACTAAACAGATAACCGTCTTCCAAATTTTCTCTAAGTGAAAAGTGGTATCAACAACAATAAAAGACTATGCTGACTGTTATTCAAACCACAAACAAAATTTTTTTTCCAGGTTGGTAGTGGTACAGATTCAATAGATAGGAAGGAAAATATGACTTGTTCCTTGGTACGGCATCAAGGTACCAGATGAACCTGGCTTCCAAGTGGAGTGCAGTTCAAGTCCTTGATCTTAGAGACCATAACTAGCTGCCTTCCTAAATCAAATCCCTCTAAGAAACACAATTTCCAACTTCCTCTGATTTAAGCTGTTTGAACTTGATGTAATCCAGCAGATAGAGGAGGCTAAAACAGAACTCGGCACACAATGTTACTAAATGGTGTTGCTGACTAAGTGACCCATTACATATTTACCAGGAAAAACTTAGCTCCTAGCTCTTTGCCCAGCTTTCCCATCTTGTGCCTCGGCTTCTAACAGAGATATAATTCAGAGACAACTCTATTTCGGCAAAGGATTTCATTCAATAGTTAAAGGCTCTCTAAGTAAAATAATAACAAAGTGAGCAAATTGGCAAATGCACCAAAACTAATAATAATTTTGGCTAAAATACACACAGTGCTATGTGCTACGCACTCTTCTAAGTGCTTATGTTAATCCTCATAACAACCCCATTAGGTAGGTTCTAGAATTAGCTCCATTTTAAAGAAAAGGGTACTGAGGTACAGAGAATTTAAATAGCTTGCCCAGGGTCTCAGAGCTAGTGAGCAAGCTAGTAAGCATACAGTCCAGAGTTCTCTCTTTAGCCATTATATCCCCATGACTACAAATATGGTTTTTCTTGATACTCCTGAACCAGGGCTGTGACTCCAATCTCCCCTATCTCTTCTATTTACTTACAAATTAACAGTTCAAAGATTATTTGTACAAACGAATAAGAGAACTGAGTATCTCTCTCCTAGGAAAGAGAAGGCTGTAATAACATTTCTAGCCAATGAAATTTCAAAAGGTTCTCTATGGTGAAAGTATAGAGGACTGGAAGATTGCCTTTGATAACTATTTATAAGGTACCTAAATATTCATTAAATTTTCAATAACAAGATGATATTTTTGTTCATTCTGCCCTATGCTCAATTTTTAAAGAGAAATATCCATTCATGATTCTGTACGTACTTATTTTTTCAGCCTTACACAAAACTATTATCAGATGCCTGCTTTTAGCTGCTTCTGTTCCTAAATGGAATATAATCAACTAACCTCTAGGAGTCAGCTGCATCGGTAGTATCTCTTTTTTGCCCATTTCATTTTAGGAAAACGTGGAAAGTTTGTGCCTAAGAATGGATCTATTCCTTCTTGCTTCTCTGCTTCCTAATTCCTCTATTGCTTCCAGATTACTACATCTGATGCCAGAATCACCTTATTGCAATTAGAAAAATGCCTTCTATATTCTAAAATCTATAAGCCAAGTCACCCTCTACTAAGGACCAATCAAGGGTTATAATTTCTTAGAGAAATGTTTCTTTTTATTTTTTAGTCATATAGAAACGTATTTTGTTCTTTGTAGTACATTTTGTAGAAACTAGTTTATGTATTCAGAACGGTGGTATTCATTACAGACATATTCAGTGTAAAACAAAGCTGAAGCCTAACTCGGTAAGGTAAGTAAGTTCAGAGGAGCTGATACAGAGAAAAGATACAGAGAAAAGCCCATCATCTGAGATACCCACTGGATTTTAAAATAATTCACAACAGGTCACCTCCTGGAGCCATAAGTTTTTCATTTCTACATGTTCTTTTACTTTGGCTTGTTTTCTAGGGCTTACATCCCAGAAAATCAGAATGTTTTCCTTTCATGTCAACAATGACTCTTTTAAAGGCCTTTTCTATCAGAGGCACAAATATACTTCCACTGAAATTTTCTTTTTTACTCTGCAACTCTTGAAGATAACCAGGCCCAGAAAGACAAGAACTTTCCTTTGAAGAGTAAATGTTACTGGCACTTGGTCATTGTTTTTTTCTTTTCTTTTTTTCTTTCTGTTGTTTGTAACAAAAGTACTAAGCCCAAAGAACCAAGACACACTATTGAATTCTATCTGGTTTCCTATCCTAAACAAACCACAATGGGAGGTGCCAAATTAATTCAGAACAAACTTGCTGGAGGGCACCTGCAGGGCCCATGGTCCTTTAATCTTCACATACCAAGAATGTTTACTCACCTCTGTTGGAAAGAAACGCAGGCCTGGGAAGTCAAAGGTTAGTCAATGGAGGAGAAAAATGGGGTAGAATCCCTTAAGATGACGGAAGAAAGTAATGAACCCTGCAAGTGTTTTCCCTGGCAAGCTGAGAGAACTGCCAAGTTTGGGTCAGGGGTCTAATTTAACTAGGAGTTCAAGCTTACTCTTTTAGATTACCATGGTCTCAACAAAGCAGGTGATCATTCCCTGACTTAAAAGACTTTCCAAATTATAAACAAAAAATGAAAGCATGCCAAATAATGCAATTTGTAAATATAAAAGAATTGCTTTAAATTAACTGGGCATGCAGTTTGTTTATAATATCAACAAAATTTTATCAAAATAGGATCAAATGTCATCTACTCACAAATTATATATATATGTCATTTTAGTATTTATATTAAACTTCTAACCAAGTCCAAGATAAGTTCAGAAAACTACCATCAAAAGTGGCCAATGAACAAAAAAGAAAATTCAATGATAATATTTTCGGGGAAATTTGTCAACAGTCCACATTAAACACTTGTCAATACAGGTAAACTGTCCTTGATTGATTTACCTACTATCACAGTGTTTTAAATTCTCCTGTGTTTTCTTCAATGTCAGTGTTTTCTGAAATAGAAAGCAGCCTCATTCAAATACATTCTGAGACTATGTATTTTGTTTTGTTTTAATTCTACAAACTAAAGTATTCACAGACTTTTAAAAAGAGATCTAGATTTGGGGGAGAGGGGTGGATTGTTGTAGAAAGGCAAAAAACGTAGGAGTAAAACAAACAAAAAAATTAGATATGTAATTAAGGAATGAAAGCAGACCTGAAAGAGTTTAAAGTTTAAGTACTATATGAAATGTCGGTTTCTCTAAAAAAAAATTATTAATTTTGCCCACATCATTCCTTTTTTTAAATAACTAAAATTTTAACTATGTAGTCTGTAGTAGTCTTTAAGATTCAATATTAAAAATGCCTTTTAGCAATTTCCCATTTCAAATCTAAATACCAAAAGCTGTATATGAATATTAAGAGAATGATACAAAAGAAAAAATCAGAAAATCCCCATTACAGTTAAGAATTTCTCTCTTAAAAATCAAAGACAACTCATATCTGTCAATCTAACATTCTGACTTAGGCAGAACAAAATCCTTCTGAATGTCTACCCTTTGGATCCTATTTTAGATCCAGTAACATTTAAGTACAGATTTCAATGCTGTTTGCTTTAAGTACAAGTAAGATTAAATAATGTGTCTGTACATCCCTTAATCTAGAATTATATTTCAGATCTTCAATGTCCACTCAGGTGGTACTAGCTAAATAAAAAGCTGCCAACTAAATAAAAGATGATATTGGTCTCATTATAACAATAAACATACTCATTTAGGTTATTTCCAACTAGAGCAACTACTTAAGAAAAAAGAGACTATTTTTTTAAATTTAGAAATATATCCTTAAGAAAACCTTTCAAGATACCACAGAGCATAACAGAATAGTTACCATTTTTTTATTATATCAGTTTACATAGAGGAACAGTAAAAGCAACTATCTGAATTTCCAGATGAATTGGTCATTACTTGGAAAATCAAATTTGGCTTCATGAATATGAATTATTTATTTTTAATGTTTATCATGTTTAGGCTTTTTCTTATACAATGATAATGATTGTACAAAAGCTTCTAAAGGCAATTTATTAAGTAAGAACATAACTCTACGGTGTCACATTAAAGACTGCCACTTACAGCTTGGATATCCAGCAGCTAAAAGGGTCAGCTGCATTACCAGAAATGAGAGCACAGATCCTGCTTATTAATAATACCCACTGCCTTAAATCAGCAGCAGCCTGCAGCCAAGGCCTCCTTCCACCTCCCCTCTCCCACAAACCACCCACGCCCACACCCCATCAACTGGGAAGAGGAGGAATGATAAACATGTAAATAAATGCATGAATGAACGAATGAAAGTTGTATGTGGGCGGGGGGGCAGAGAGGGGTGCTGCTGCTGATAGTACTAAACATTTCCAAATGGAAAAATACTTACAAGTAGTGTTCGTGCTACTAACTGACCAGATAAAAGTATATATTAAACTAAGACTTGCAAATTTTATGCTTCCGTGCATTTAGTTCAGTCTGAGAGCAAAGGGAAAAAAGTCTTTAAGAAATAGGGGCATTCTGGGAAGATGGTAGCATAAGCGGGTCTAGGTTCTCGACCCTCACTAGACATACACCAAGAAATGCAGTGATACGTCTGTGCTGTAGACCTGTGGGACTCTGAATCAGATGACAGCAGCAAGGAGCAGCAGATGGAACCAAGACAATGGTGAGCCTCACATTATAGGAAAGGTGTTTCTTCCACTGTCCTCAGCCCACACCTTCCCGCTTGGCAGAGTCTGCTGCCCAGGACTGCTACAGCGGCATGCACCGACAGCTACCATACAGCCTGCTGCTCCCCCAGCCTGTGCAGGGCTTGCCAGTGCACAAGGAAAAGCCCTGAGCTCTGGCTCCGAAATAAATAGGACAGATCTCACTACATATTAATAAATAAATAAATAAATAAATGTTGGCAGTAATAGAGGAAATAAGAGACAAAGAAGGTATGTTGTTGCTGGGTGCCATCAAGTCTGTTCCAACTCATAGCAAGCTTATGTACGACAGAGCAAAACACTGCCTGGTCCTGCACCAGCCTCACAATCGTTGCTATGCTTGAGCCCATCACTGCAGCCACTCTATCAATTTGTCTCAGTGAGGGTCTTCCTCTCTTTCACTAACCCTCTACTTTATCAAACATGATAAAGTCCCTTCTCCAGGGACTGGTCCCTCCTCATAACATGTCCAAAATACGTGAAACGAAGTCTCGCCATCCTTGCTTCTAAGGAGCATTCTGGCTGTAATTCTTCCAAGACAGATTTGTTCATCCTTCTGTCAGTCCATAGTATATTCAATATTCTTCGTTAACACCATAATTGAAAGGCATTAATTCTTCTTCCGTCTTCCTTATTCATTGTCCAGCTTTCACATGCACGTGCATATGAGGCAACTGAAAATACCAAGGCTTGGCTCAGGCGCACCTTAGTCCTCAAGGCGACATCTTCACCTTTTAACACTTTAAAAAGGTATTTTTCAGCAGATTTGCCCAATGTAATACAGTATTTCATTTCTTGACTGCTGCTTCCATGGGAGTTGATTGTGGATCCAAGTAAAATGAAATCCTTCACAACTTTGATCTTTTCTCTGATTATCATGACGTTGCTTATTGGTCTAGTTGTAAGGGTTTTTGTTTTACGTTGAGGTATAATCTATACTGAAGGCTGTAGTCTTTGATGTTCATCAGTAATTGCTTCAAGTCCTTTTCATTTTCAGCAAGCAAGGTTGTGTCATTTGCATATCGCAGGTTGTTAATGAGTCTCCCTCCAATCCTGATGTCACCTTCTTTATACAGTCCAGCTTCTACGATTATTTGGTCAGTATACAGATTCCATAAGTATGGTGAAAGGCTACAACCCTGACACATACCCTCCTGATTTTGCACCACACAGTATCCCCTTGTTCTTTCCAAACGATCGCCTCTTGGTGTATGTACAGGTTCCTCATGACCATAATTAAGTATTCTGGAATTCCCATGGTTCAAATGTTATCCATAATTTGTTATGATCCACACAGTCAGATGCCTTTGCAGAGTCACTAAAACACAGGTAAACATCTTTTTGGTATTCTCTGCTTTCAGCCAAGGTCCATCTGACATCAACAATGATATCCCTCACTTTATGCTGTCTTCTGAATCCAGCTTGAATTTCTGGCAGTTCCCTGTCAATGTACTGCTGCAACCATTTCTGAATTATCTTCAGCAAAATTTTACTCGCATGTGATATTAATGATACTGTCCAATGATTTCCACGTTCTATCAGATCACCTTTCTGTGGAATGGGCACAAATATGGATCTCTTCCAGTTGGTTGGCCAGGTAGCTAGCTGTCTTCCAAATTTCTTGGCGCCTCTAGTGCTACATCCATTTGTTGAAACATCTCAACTGGTATTTCATCAATTCCTGGAGCCTTGTTTTTCAGCAATGCCTTCAGTGCAGCTTGGACTTCTTCCTTCAATACCATCGGTTCTTGATCATATGACACCTCTTGAAATGGTTGAACATTGCCCAATTCTTTTTAGTACTGTTACTCTGTACCAAAAAGAAGGTTTAAGCCACACAAAAAACAAATAACAAAATGGCAAAAGTGAGCCCTTCATTATCAGTAATACACTGAACATAAATGAACTAAGTGCCCTAATCAAAAGGCAGAGAGTGGCAAAATGGATAAAAAAACATCATCCAAGCATATGCTATCTACAAGAGACACACCTTAGTCACAAAGACACAAACAGGCTTAAAGTGAAAAGATAGAAAAAATATTCCATGCAAAATAATAACCAAAAGAGAGCTGGTGTGGCAATTTTAAATCTGTTAGAAGAGAAAAAGAGTAATTATAAAATGATAAAAGAGTCAATCCATCAAGAAGATATAACAATTTTAAATATACTGGAGCTCCTAACTATATAAAGCAAACACCGATAGAACTGAAGGGAGAAATAGACAGCTCTACAATAATAGCTGGCAACTTCAATACGCCACTTTCAACAATGGACAGAGCATCTAGAAAGAAGGTCAGTAAGAAAATAGAGAACCTGAATGACACAATGAGCCAGTTAGACCTAACAGACATATATAGAACACTCCAGCCAACGACAGCACAATATACATTCTTCTCCAGTGCACACGGATCATTCTCCAGGATAGACCACATGATAGGTCATAAAGCAAATCTCAATACATTTTAAAAGACTTAAAACAAAGACTGAATTTGACTAAAATCAAATTTTAAAAGATTGAAAGTTTTTTTCTCTGACCACAGTAAAATTAGAAATTAATAACAGAAAAAAAACTAGAAAATATGGAAATTTAAAAATACGCTATTAAACAGGGTCAAGCAACAAATCAAAAGATAAATTAGAAAATACTTGAGTCAAATAAAAATGAAAGCACAACCAGAGACTTACATCATCCTGAGACCAGAAGAACTAGATGGTGCCCGGCCACAACCGATGACTGCCCTGACAGGGAGCACAACAGAGAACCCCTGAGGCAGCAGGAGATCAGTGGGATGCAGACCCCAAATTCTCATAAAAAGACCAGACTTAATGATCTGACTGAGACTAGAGGAATCCCGGCAGTCATGGTCCCCAAACCTCCTGTTGGCCCAGGACAGGAACCATTCCCGAAGACAACTCATCTGACATGGAAGGGACTGGACAAAGGGTTGGAGAGAGATGCTGACGAAGAGTGAGCTACTTGTATCAGGTGGACACTTGACACTGTGTTGGCATCTCCTGTCTAGAGGGGAGATAGGAGGGTAGAGAGGGTTAGAAACTGGCAAAATTGTCACGAAAGGAGAGACTGGAAGGGCTGACTCATTAGGGGGAGAGTAAGTGGGAGTATGGAGTAAGGTGTATATAAGCTTATATGTGACAGACTGACTTGATTTGTAAACGTTCACTTAAAGCTCAATAAAAATTATTTAAAAAAAATTTTTTTTTAAAAAATGAAAGCACAAAGTATCAAACGTACGGGACATAGTAAAAGCAGTGCTCAGCAGGAAATTTATAGTTGTAAACACCTATATTAAAAGATTGCAAATAACATAACTTTGCAATGTAATTAGAAAAAGAAGAGCAAACCAAACCCAAAGCAACCAGAAGAAAGGAAATAATAGAGATCAGAACAGAGATAAAAGAAAATACAGAAAAGAAAAATAGAGAATAAAACCAGAAGTCATTTTCTGAAAAGACCAATAAGTCAACAAAACTTAGCTAAACTGACAAAGAAAAAAAGAGAGAAGATGTAAATATCTAAAATCAGAAATGAAAGTAGGAACATCACAATTGACCCAACAGAAATAAAAAGGTTCATAAGAGAATACTATGAAAAACTGAATGCCAACAAATTTGGTAATCTAGATAAAATGAACAAACTCCTAGAAACACATACACTACCTCAATTGACTCATGAAGAGATAGCTCTTAACAGACCCATAAACAAGTGCAGAAATTGAATCAATAATCAAAAAAAGCCTCCCAACAAAGAAAAGTCCTAAACCAGATGGCTTCACTGAAATTAGAAATTAATACCAGAAAGAAAACTAAAAATACACAAATTATAGAAATTAAACAACACACTACTTAACAACTAGAGGGTCAAGGGACAAACCAAAAGAAAAATCAGAAAATACTTGAGTTGAATGAAAATGAAAGTACAACATATCATGGGACGCAGTAAAAGCAGTGCTCAGAGGGAAATTTATAGTTGTAACTGCCTATATTAAAAAATGAAAAAGATCATGACTCAATAACATAACTTTGCAAATTGAATAATTAGACATTCTACCAGACGTTGACCAAGGAAGTGATACTAATCTTTCTTAAACTTTTCCAAAAAATAGAAGGGGAGGGAATACTTCCTAACTCATTGTATGAGTCTATAATTACTCTGACACAAAAGCTAGGTAAAGACACCACAAGAAAACTATAGACCAACATCCCTTATGAATAAAAAAAAAAAAAATTATGAATATAGATGTAAAAATCCTCCCCAAAATACAGTGAAATCTGTGAAAGCTAGAACTCAATGGGACTGCCTTGTTTTTCCTGGTCTGACAAGTTTTCTGCCTTTGACAGGGTGCAGTGTCACCACTTTTCTATTGCTCTCTAATGGAAAATATTTGAGTTTTCCTTTTCTGACAGGTTTTCACCTTCCACAGGTTCTAGCTTTTGCAGGTTTTACTGTCCTAGCAAACTGAATCCAAAAGCATATTAAAAAGATTACACACCACAACTAAGTGAGGTTTATCCCAGGAATGCAAAGGTGGTTCAACTGTAGAAAATCCATCAGTGTAGTACACCACATTAGTAGAAAAAAGGGGAAAAAAAAACATGATCCTCTCAATTAACAGAGAAGGCATTCTACAAAACCCAACATTCTTTCATGATAAAAACACTCAACAATGTAAGAAAAGAAGGGAAATCCTTCAATATGACTAGGGAGGTTTTTATGAAAAACGCTGCTAACATCATATCCAATAGGGAAATTCTGAGATGTTTCTCCTTAGGCTCAGGAACATGATAGGGACACCTGTTCTGGCCACTGCAATTCGATAGTGTACTGGAAGTTCTAACCACAGCAATTAGGCGAGAAAAAGAAATAAAAAGTGTCCAAATTTGGAAGGAGAAAAGTATAATTATCCCTTTTCACAGATGACATGATCCCTTATATAGGAAACTCCACGAATCCACAAGAATGCTACTAGAGTTAATAAATGAATTTGGCAAAGTGGCAGGATACAAAGTCAACACACAAAAGTCACACCTCAAACCGTATAGGCAAATTAATTCCAAATGGATCAAAGACCTAAATGTGAGAGCTAACACCATAAAATTCTTAAAAGAAAACATGGGGGTAATGCTTTGGACCTCATTTTTAACAATGGATTCTTAGCTATGACACCAAAAATACAAGCAGCAAAAGACAAAACAGATAAATAAGACGTTGTTAAAATTAAAAACTTTTTTGCATCAAAGGATTTTATCAACAAAGTAAAGAGATAACCTACAGATTTGGAAAAAAACTTTGAGAATTGTATATCTGATAAAGGTTTAATATCCAGGATATATAAAGAACTCCTACAACTTAACAACAAAAAGACAAACAATCCAATCAAAAAATGGGCAAAAAAATAGACATTTCACCAAAGAAGATATACGAATGGCCAATAAGTGCATGAAGATATGCTCAACATCATCAGTCATTAAGAAAATGAAAATCAAAACCAAAATGAGATATCATTTCACACCTGTCATGGATTGAACTGTGTTTCCCGAAAATATGTGTATCAATTTGGCTAGGCCATGATTTCCAGTATTGTGTAATCTCCACCATTTTTGTCATCTGATGTGATTTTCCCGTGTGTGGTAAATCCTACCTCTATGAGGTGGGATAGGTGGCAATTATGTTAATGAAGTGGGATAGAGAGCAGTTAACGCGTCAGGACTCAATCTACAAGATTGGACTGTGTCATGAGCCAATGTCTTTCGAGATATAAAAGAGGGAAGCAAGCAAAGACAGCAGGACCTCATACCACCAAGAAAGCAATGCCAAGAATAGACCGAGTTCTTTGGACCCAGGGTTCTTGAGCAGAGAAGCTCCTAGTCCAGGGGAAGATTGATGACAAGGACCTTCCTCCAGAGCCAACAGACAGAGAAAGCTTTCCCCTGGATCTGACGCCCTGAATTTGGACTTCTAGCCTACTAGACTGTGAGAAAATTAATTTCTCTATGTTAAAGCCATCCACTTGTGGTATTTCTGTTATACAACACTAGATAACTAAGACAACACCCATTAATATTAAAAGAAAAAAAAAAAAAACAGGAAACAACGGGTGTTGGCACGGATGTGACCCCTCATCCTTTGCTAGTTAAACTGTAAAATGGTACCGCTGCTGTGGAAAACAATTTGGAGGTTCCTCAAAAAGTTAAACAAAGAGCTACCATGTGAGCCAGGAATTCCACTCCTAGATATATTCCCCAAAGAACTAAAAGCAAGAATGCCAACAGATACTTGTATATCAAGGTGCACTGCAGCACTAGTCACAAGTGCCAAAAGGTGAAAACAGCCTAACTGGCCATCGAAAGATGAATAAATAAAATGTGGCATATACATACAATGGAATATTATGCAGCCATAAAGGGAAACGAAGTTCTGATGCTTGCTACTACATGAATGAACCTTGAAAATGTTATACGGCATAAAATAAATCAGACACCAAAAGACAAATACTGTACAAGCCCACTTACATGAAATATCTAGAATAGCTAAGTGTATAGAAACCAAAGTTAGTTAGTGGTTACCAGGGGCAGGTGGGACCAAAGGAGAAAAGGAGATCATTTCTTAGGGGACAGTGAGCTTCTGCTAAGGGCGATGGAAAAATCTGGCAACAGATAGTGGTGATGTTTGAGCATGATTAACATTAACGTCACTGAATGTACACACACAAAATAAAATGGCAAATGTTGTGTTACATATATATTTACCATAACGAAGGAAAAAAAAAAGAAATCCTCACAAAAGGGCAGTGTAACTTGTGCTACATTGAGAAATGAAGTAACATAAATATATTTCCAGCAGTCACATTAAAGACACACACAAAATTTTGTTCAGGCTTTTTCATGTAGATAAAAAACTAACCAAGTCTTCCAGAAGCAGAATGTGATTAAATGAAGTGGTATATAATGAAAAATGAAAGGAGTTAATGAAGCAAAGTGAAGTACATTACTCATTAATAATTGTAGCAATTTTTAGGAAGCACTGAGTTTCTGTTTATGACGACAGAAGTTTTGGCAATAACTACTTCTCATGGTCGCACAACATGACTGATGTAAACTGGTATTTAATTGTACATGTGAAAAATATTGAATTGTCAAATGTGTTAACATATATTTTATAAGAATTTTTAAAAAAAGGAAAATATATGAATTACTGGAAACCCTGGTGGCATAGTGGTTAAGTGCTACAGCTGCCAACCAAAAGGTCGTCAGGAGCTTCTTGGAAACTCTATGGAGCAGTTCTATTCCGTCCTATAGGGTTGCTATGAGTCGGAATCAAGTCGACGGCAGTGGGTTTGGTTTTTTCTTTTTTTTAAATATGAATTACTATGGCTGAGTAGTTTATATGCCTCAATTCTACCTACTGATCAATTAAGACACAATGCTATTTAGACAGAAGAGAGTAAATGGAAAGAAATCATGGACAACTACACTTGGTCTTATCTATTCTACAAGTTATTTAATTTTACTATAAATTTGCTATATTTACACTGTTTCCTAGACAATATTATGTGATCTCAAAAAGCAGTATTTCAGTAGAAATAATAAAAGTTTCCATTATAAGGTATGAAGTTGCTCAGTGCCAAGGTAGAAATCTATACATACTCTGACCTGTGTTTATTCATCTCCTGTCTTACCACAAATTATAGATCTATTTTTCTGTGACTGTGAGTCCTTTGCTTATCCATTTCACCATTAAAAGTCTGAGGTTTTTCCAAAGAGCATACGGGGTACTTGTATACTTCTGATATCTTTTTTTTTTTTTCTGTTATAACCTCTTCTATTTTTACTATCTAATAATGACATGTCAAGTGATCAGTGTTGATATGTATATATACAAGTTTGATAATAATATATTTTATGTAAAATAATACATGAATGAAATTTTGGCATAATCTGTTAGAAGATAACCAAATCTGCTTTCCTGAAAGTAGTATGAGAAATTTTGTACCTTTCAAATACTTGCATCCATAACTGCTGACATAAAATAAAGTTAATGCCAACGAAAACATAATTTGTTTGAAATTTCCTTTCTACAATACTTGTATTATGTTCTAACAATTTTGAACAATACAATGTCTAAGGTAAGAGTAAAGATACACTCAGCAGAGTAAACATTAATTATGCTTATAAGAAATTCAAGTTGCAATCATGCTTTTTATGAAATATGGATCTAAAACTCTTCATGAACTATTCATCTATGTCTGACAGAATAAAAAAAGGTTAGTAAAATGTTTGACCCAAACATAAATATGTTTCCACAAATTCCATCATCCATAGAAAAAATTATTCTGATTTTAATAAAACTTTATTTAATTTTCCTTAAAAGGCTAAGTTTCAGACACTGAGTAATTAAGGAATGGAAGAGAAAGAGAGTTAAGATAAATAATCAATCCAAAATTACCCTAAGGATTGTGACTTTGTTTATTAAGAGTAAGATTTGAATATCTAAATTCTTATACTGGTAAACACTAGTTCTGTCAGACAAAAGCACCAAAACAGCAACAAATAGTATTTATCTGCCTTTAGGCAAGTACCAATAAATAAAAAATTAGTTTATAATATTTTATATTATTTAAAGAGAAAGTTATTTTGCTTAGCACCCTATTTTTTTAAAAAACTATAAAAATGGCACATTTGCTGAACTTAAATTGGCACAAATAACTAACACTATTTTCTTGAAAGTAATATTTGAGAATAAAATCTTAATACATACTTCCATTTTTGACAAAGATAAAACAGTCTGAAAAAAAAGGGACTAAAACAAACACATACATTTAATGGATCACCTATAATGTATATCTTACTAAAAAGTAATTTATTTCAATGATACATAAAGAAATCCCTATGTTAAATTCTAAATTGTAAAAAAAAAAAAAAAATCTATTATCAATTCAAATAAAGAGAAATCTGTTCTATTCTGAGAGTGCATCATTCCTAGGCATTAGTTCTATCATACCACTATACCACACACCCAAAAAAATTTTTTTTAATTTAAAAAGAGCAAATCTTTCAACAAACTATGATTCTTATAATTTTCTTTCCATAAAACTGTGTAATAAGTTCTAAATTTTGCCATTTTTACATGGTGATGCTTTAACAGTTGCAGTAGTCATGGTGATGTCAGTTACACTAAAGAACAACGGATGGTTTGGAGGGAAGAACAAAGCATTTCCTACCATCTGGAAGCCCGCAGAGATCGAAAAAGCAGTGCTATGACTTTTTAAACTCCATCCCTCCATTACTCCCAACGCAATTCTGTCTTAATTTTGTATATAATTCTGTTAAACTTTAAGGACCTGGAAATCATTTCCACAGAAACAGTGTCCCTGCTGCTTGCTTGCTCCCACATGAGCACCATGCTGCATTCACACAGTATGGACATAGCTGAGGCTTTCAAAAGTAGGCGGTATTTTTTTCCAACTGTAGCCCTTGACAGATACATATTTGCTTACTCCATCATTAACACATTTTTTAATAAGGGATGTGGAATTTTTATAAGAAGAATTTTTACAATCCTAAACCTTCAAAGTTATTGCAAGATTCGTTCCTAAATGTAAATTGTAAATGCTCAAAATAGGATAATTTTCCTTCTAAGAAACCTATATAAAAAAAAAAGTTCAAGTAACATAAACTGTATCTACTGATTTAAAAATATGAAGGTAACAAGGTGAAATGATGAAAAAAATCACGTTGGAAATAAATATTAATGAAAGATAAGGGTAGCATTCTCAAATGCCATATCTAAAAGCAAAGGGTGCTATACTTTTTCATCGTATCTTAATTACTGAGATACTAGTAATTTCTAATTCTTAAATCACAATTTTTCCTTTAAATGAAAAGTTAAAGTTTTTTACAACATTTTCTTCTCAATTAAAATATTTAATAATCTGCCTACAGGACAAATAGTCTACATGAACCATGGCCTCATCCACCCTGAGACCAGAAGAACTAGATGGCGCCCAGCTACCACTACTGACCATTCTAATCAGGACACAATAGATGGACCCTGATAGAATGGGAGAAAAATGTAGAGGAGAACTTCAAATTCCTAAAAAAAAAAAAAACCGATTTACTGAATCGGTTGAGACTGGAGGACTCTCTGAGACTACTGCCTCTGTGACCCTATGGAGTCACTATGAGTCGAAATCAGCTTGATGGCAGCAGGTGTTTGGTTGTTTTATTCTTATAAGAATTAAATGAGTCGTTATGTGCAAAGCACTTCAAATAATGCCTGGCACATAGAAGTGATACAATATTAGCTATTACCATTATATGGATTCCCAGAACAGTTTATGGAGAAAGAACATTTTACTAATAGCCAATACAAGTATGCTCATAAAACATCTTTATAACACATAATACATGCTAAAAATTTACCTGTTGTTTTCAAATGGACTGAAACTCATGTGTCAGAGTAGAACTGTGCTCCACAGGGTTTTCGCTGGCTGATTTTTTGGAAGTGGATCACCAGGCCTTCCTTCCGAGGCACCTCTGGTTGGATTCAAACCTCCAACCTTTCAGTTGGAGCCAAGCACATTAACCATTTGCACCACCCAGGAACAATACATGCAACCTATCCATAAATATTAAAATGCTCTCACTCTAAAAACATTTGAAAATTAAAGATAATTTTTTGATGAACTACAAGAAAAAAAGGATAATTAATGTTTCTTTCTTGCACTAAGCAAAATCATTTTTATTTAACCAAAACTTATTAAGATTAGAACATAAGTTCTAGTTTGAACATAGGTTCTAAATTGATGACTTAATCTTAAAAATGACGTTTTGTTAGCTAGCAGACAATTAAAATAAAAACACTTTAACTTTGAACAAGTATAGTTTTCCTCTATGATTTTAAATATTATACGTATATATGGGTATCTACCTCCTTTTAGGACATCAATAAAGCAGGTAGTAACTCCATTTTATACTTAATTTTAAGGAGTAAACTGCAGGAAACCACTGAACACAGTTTTCCATGTGAGACCGTGTGAGAACCCTCCTGTCTGTACCGTGGCAGATCCTGTGAATCACCAAACCAGTTGCCATTGAGTCAACTTCAACTTACAGTTACCCCGTGTGTGTCAAAGTAGAACCGTGCTCCGTAAGGTTTTCGATGGCTGATTTTTTTTAGAAATAGACCTCCAGGCCTTTCTTCCAAGGTACCGCTGGGTGAACTTGAACCTCCAGCCTTTTGGTTAGCAGCCAAGCATGTTGACCATTTGCACTACCCAGGGACTAAAAGTTAAAGTCCATATTTTACCAGGTGAGAATTAATTTACTTAAAATTTTTAAGTTAAAGAAATAAAGAGGATTTAAATGACAACATCATTATTTGATTACATTTTTCAATTCCCTTTATAGCAATTTAATTAATATTCCATTCTCTTGAAATGAAAAAATGTACCATCACTCTCCCAAATCTGTTTTTTCAAGCTGTAGGGAGTTAGTGCAGGTTTCTAAACTACTAAATCTGAACACACTTTAAAAGTTTTTGAATGAGCTCTCAATACAGCTCTTTTTAGAATATAAGATTCTAAAGATACAATAATGCCAGTGCACCAAAAACCACAGAGTTTATGCCAGTGCACAGCAAGCAATAAATATTGCTGAATTTCCTTTCAGGTAACAGTTAATTCTATTTTAAGTCATGCAACTTTAGTCTATATGCTAAGATTTATATATTCATAAACACTTATTTTATTTTGTTAATAACCCAGATTTATATTCCAAATCTAGTTCTGAAGTATAAGCCATATACTAGCTAACACAGTAAAAAAAATAAGTCCATTCAGTGCTCTAAATTCAAAGTTCTAAATTGTCTGCAGAAGAATTTGCAGGCTATGAACCTAATGTTACAAATAATCACTTCGTTTCCCTTAGTGAGCAACTAAGAAAATGTATTTTCCTCTGGGAAACAGACATACAGAAAAAACATAAATTCATTCTGTCTATAAAAAAAAAAAAAAAAAAAGTTTTTTTTTTTATTAAATTGGAGTCTCTGGGTAGCGGAAACGGTTAACACACTCAGTTGTTAAGCAAAAGGTTGGCGGTTCAAGTCCACCCTGGAGTGCCTCAGAAGAAAGGCCTGACATTTAACTCCAAAACATCAGCCAGTGAAAACCCTACACAGCACGGTTCTTTCTACTCTGACACACATGGGGTCGCCATGAGTCAGAGCTGACCCCACTGCAACTGGTTTAGCGGTGAAACCAGAGGGTCAAACTACAGGTATCAGAAGAGTCCAGTATTTGAAAGAAGAGAAGTTGTAAAATTAAATACATTTCCCAGGAAGGATAAAAGCTAAGTTACCAACGTTATACCAAAATGATCTCCAGTACCAAAGGGTCCAGGAGGTGTGTGCTTAGTGAATAGCAAAACCCACCATAATTGTGAAAAGCAAAACGCTTTCCTGCTGGTTAATACCCTACTGAACAAATGACCCACCTCCACCTAGTCACTACGAAATGAACTCCTATATCCTTTAAGGACTGAGAATCAGGAAGACAACACACAAAGGCACTTTTTCCACCAGTACAGATTATTTTCTTTAAGATAGAGAGCTTCATTTTTAAAAGACATTCACAGTCTCAATGACAGTACATCTAAAGAAGTTTTTCAGTGGAAATACATTGTAATAAGTAGAGTTCTACCATTAAAACCTTTAATTTATAAAACAGAAAGGTACAAACCCAACTAGCATTGTAAGTACACCTCCCTACCCTTGGTATTCAGTGTTTCTCAAACCTCTGGCAGGCAAATTAAACAGATTTACTATGGAATGTAGCAAAGTCAAACAATCTGGAACTGTAATTACTATTACACTCTTCATGAGAGTAGAGGATGCTGTGTTTTACATTACTACATAAAAAATACAATGATAATGAAAACATGAGACCAAGCAGATTTCTTACTCTCTTACGGAGAGTTTTTCTGAGGGTTATAACCCCAACTACAAATAACAATAAAGACATTGCTTTTTAATTTATTTATAAGATTACTGAAAGTCTTTTTCATGTGAATAAAACACTTTTTAAAGAATATACCATAGTTTAAAACTGTAGCATGCCAAATAACTGTCCATCTGTCAACTATGACTTAGCCACGTGTGTGTGCTTTTCGAGTTTAAGCTCAGTCGATACAAAATCTAGAAATAAAAAGTCTAGAGATCACCTCATTAAAGACCTTTGATTTCACACGATGGAAATACATGAGAGTAAAGAGGACCACCAAAAATAACACAACACATTTTACCCCAAAATACTTCAGCGAGATTGACATATACAGTATGTCCAAATCATGGTTACTAAAGTACCAACACTAACAGGAAGAAAAAAGTCCCAAATACGATATAATTCTGCATTTTCATCCCTCACAACTCCTTGTGTTATGTTATAGTCTATCACGTTACACTAACGGGCTCACTAGGCCCCAAACTGAAGTCCCCTTTTACTAGTCAAAAACCAGAACCAAACCCATTGCTGCTGAGTCAATTCCAACTCACAGCAACCCTGTAGGACAGAGTAGAACTGCCCCATAGGCTGTCTAAGGAGTGCCTGGTAGATCCCAACTGCAGACCTTCTGGTTAGCAGTCAAATGCTTAACCACTATGCCACCAGGGTTTTACTAGTAGGAGCCCATTAAAGCCACAGGCTCTCTCAGCCTTTCTAAGATTCCTGACTACAAACACAAATTATAATCTTATGCCACGTAGTGTGTTTCTAAAAGCTGATTTATCACTATTAATAAACAAAGAGAGAAGATATTTTTGACTTCTTAAAACAGAATGAAAACACACACACACACACACAAAAACATGAGTAGGGAGGTGGGTTTCTCAGGAAAAAATAAAGGTGACATCGTTGAAACTCACTACATTTAAACACAGTAAAATGAGCCAAATTAAAATTTAATTACAATGCCCAAAGCATCAGTTCTAATCTGAAACACTTTTTTTTTTAATCACCAAAAGCATAAAAGTACATCATAATTTTTTTTTGGGGGGGGTAGGGAAATGATCACTTTAATGTCAAAATCCACTGTGTCAAATTTCATGAAGATATCCAAATTCCCTCAGGGAATTATAATTTAGCTACAGGAAATGCTGCACAAAATAAAGCCAAATATTAACTGGGCAGGGGGGACAATGGGAGGTCCAATTACTAAAGACGACAATATTTGCTATATGAAATCAAAAGCTAAGCAGCTATTCAAGTACCAATTTCAACCTTACTAAAGATGTTAAAATTTTATTTTTTATTTTTTTCCAAAAAAAAAACTACATCGCTCAATCCCTACCTTAAGCAAAAATTATTTTTGGAAATTAAGAGATAATTAGAATGAAAAAGATGCCAATTTCTCAAAAAAAAAACCCTAAATTTAGTACTATGATAATCCAAATCTCAACTAGATTTTTCTGCAATTTAATAATATGATGGGAAGCCTCCTCTGAAATGTTTATTCAATATGGCAACAACCCTTAAAGCAACAGACACCACCAGAAGTTGAAATGTAACTTAAAAAAGAGAAAAATCTCAACCTTTTACTGGTTTGTTTTTTTTTTATTATTCTTTCTTAAAGGAACCTTTTAAAAACTAAAATACATTTATGTAAAGTTCATTTATCCCTTCTATTTCATGTTTCTTTTTTCTGTTAGAAGATAATAAAGTAAATTTACATTTAAAATCCATGATCCTGTTTTGTATATTTTATTCTATGCCTAAATTTGCATATTAAAAAACAAAAATATCAGGCTTGATGTTCAACAAGTACTAACAGGTGTTAATTCTGGATGGTAAGATTAAGACAACTTTGGTGGAGGGGTTGTTAGTTTTCTCTTTTGTTTTCTTCTCTGCACTTTTATATAATGGTTGAGTTTTTAATACCACAGTTCTATGCTTTTTACAAATTTCACAGTTATACTTTTCCACAAAAGAATATTTTAAAAACAAATAACAGAGTTGAGGAAAATCAATACAGTTTCAGGGATTAAATGTAAAATACATTTTCACCAAAAAATATAACACCCTATATCATTCCAGGGGAAATTAAACCAACCTACTAAGAGAAAAATCTATGAGTGTAATTCTACTCTGAAGCACATGAAGTCATTCTGAGTCAGAATCAACTCAATGGCAACTGGTTTCTTTGTTGTTTGTTTGTTTGTTTTTTACTAAGAGATAAAGCAGAATTAAGATGTTAAAAAAATAAGAAATCATGATATAAAAAGATTTGCAATCTTCAACTGATACCGAAAAATAACCATAAATCAGCATAGATTAAAAAAATGAAGTGCAGATTTCAAAACTTATTTTTGGAAAAAAAGCATAAAATAATTTAATAATAATAACCTATAATGAAAACCCTATGTTACTATGATAAAGGACAAAAAGTAAGAGAGAGAGAAAGTGTGTGTGTGTGTGCACTTGTGCAAAAACACATGTATACACCCATGTTTGTGTGTGGTAGGAAGGTGGCAGTAAGAAAATAGGAAAGAAGAAAGACAAAACACTGCCTATCATGAGGAACAGATCCATTTCATTCTTCAATTCTGGCAAAACTGAAATAAACACAAGACATAGATACGTGTGCCATGCAACACATTGGAGAATTCTACATATGTACAAATAACCTCAGGTCATATGCAAAATTCAGGAACCAAAGGAAATAATGAAGTAGCATAAAAAGTAGACAACATCGTACAAGATTAAAAATGACTATTACTGTTGTTAGGTGCCATCGAGTCAGTTCCAACTCATCGTGACCCTATGTACAACAGAATGAAACACTGCCAGGTCTTGCACCACCCTTACAATCATTGCTATGCTTGAGCCCATCATGGTAGCCACCGTGTCAATCCATCGCATTGAGGTTCTTCCCATTTTTCACTGACCCTCTACTTTACCAAGCATAATATCCTTCTCCAAGGACTGGTCTCTTCTGATAATATTTCCAAAGTACTTGAGAAGAAGTCTCACCATCCTCACTTCTAAGGAGCATGCTGGCTGTACTTCGTCCAAGACAGATTTGTTCGTTCTTCTGGCAGTCCATGGTATATTCAATATTCTCCGCCAATGCCATAATTCAAAGGTATCAATTCTTCCTCAGTCTTCCTTACTCATTGTTTGACTTTCATATGCATATGAGGTGACTGAAAATATCATGGCTTAGGTTAAAGTGCACCTTAGTCTTCAAAGTGATATCTTTGCTTTTTAACACTTTAAAGAGGTCTTTTCCAGCAGATTTGCCCAATTCATTAAGGTTAACTCAAATTTGAGGTAGCAACTCTTGCCCAGTCATATTTTGACTCCTTTCCAACCTGAGGGGTTTATTTTCTAACACTATATCAGATAACAATCCACTGCTATTCACAAGGTTTTCACTGGCCAATTCTTTAAGAAGTAGACCACCAGGTCCTTCCTCCTAGTCTATCTTATTCTGGAAGCTCCACGAAACCTGTGCACCATGAATGACAGCTATTTGGAATATCAGTGGCATAGTTTGTCGTACTGTGGTGGCTTATGTGTTGCTGTGATGCCAGGAGCTATGCCACCAGAATAAAAATGGCCAAATATATCAATTATAACAACAAATGTAAATGGGCTATTTAAAAGATAATCTTCTTCAGAACAGATTGAAAAATACAACCAAATGTTGACTACAAGAGATACAGTCAAAAGAAAGTAACAGGTTAAAAGAAAACGCACACACAACAGCAAAATATAACTAATAAAAAAGTAAACAAAATAAAACAAAGAAGAAAGTATAAAAATGTGAAATGGAACCCAAAAAAAGTTCAATTTATATTGATAACTTTTTAAAATTCATTAAAAAAATAAAATAACTATCATACTTATGACCTGGATAACACAGAACAAAATATATAAATTAAAAATGCTTAGATACACAAGAGAAAAATATGATGATGAAAGACTAACATTCTACTCTTGATCTACACAGATTAACAAAGGAAAACACAGGCAAAAACGCAGAAGTGATGAAAATCAGAATTTATATTTTATTCTCTATAATTCCAAATAAGATTTAAAAATTTTATATAGACAGTTAAGTCACAGACCACCATTTGTCTCTCAGTTTGTCATACTGTGGCTGCTTGAGCGTTGCTGTGATACTGAAAGCTTTACCACTGGCATTTCAAACATCAGCAGGGTCACCCCTGGTGGATAGGTTTCAGCGGAGCTTCCAGACTAAGACAGACTAGGAAGAAGAACCTGGCAGTCTACTTCCGAAAAAAATTTGCCAGTGAAAAACTTAAAATAACAGCAGAACATTGTCTGATATGGTGCCGGAAGATGAGCCCCTCAGGTTGGAAGGCACTCAAAATACAACTGGGGAAGAGCTGTCTCCTCAAAGTAGAGTCAACTTTAATGATGTGGATGAAGTCAAGCTTTTGGGACCTTCATCTGCAGATGTGATACAACACAAAATGAGAAGAAACAGCTGCAGACATCCATTAGTAATAGGAACGTGGAATGTATGAAGTACGAATCTAGGAAAATTAGAAGCCATCAAAAATGAAATGGAACACATAAAAATTGAAATTCTAACCATTCGTGGGCTGAAATGGACTGGTATTGGCCATTTTGAATCAGACGATCATATGATCTACTATGCCAAGAATGACAAAATGAAGACGAATGGCGTCACACACAGCGTCAAAAAGAACATTTCTAGATTCATCCTGAAGTACAATGCTGTCAGTGATAGGATAATAGCCATATGCCTATAAGGAAGATCAGTTAATATGACTATTATTCAAATTTACACAACCACCACTAAGGCCAATCATGAAGAAACTGAAAATATTTACCAACTCCTGCAGTCACAAATTGATAAAACACGCAATTAAGATGCATTGATAATAACTGGCAATTGGAATGAGAAGTTGGAAACAAAGAAGGACTGGTAGTTGGAAAATATGGCCTTGGTGATAGAAATGAGATCGTAGATTGCACGATATAATTTTGCAAGACCAAAGACTTCTTCATTGCAAGTACCTTTTTTCAACAACATAAACAGCACTCTACACAGGAATCAAATGGACTACATCTGTGGAAAGAGACAATGGAAAAGCTCAATATTATTAGTCAGAACAAAGCCAGGGGCCAACTGTGGAACAAATCATCAGCTGCTCATATGCGAGTTCAAGTTGAAGTTAAGAAAATTAGAACAAGTCCATGACAGCCAAAGTACAACCTTGGGCATATCCCACCAGAATTTAGAGACCATCTCAAGAATAGATTTGATGCATTGAACACTAATGACAGAAGACCAGACAAGTTGTGGAATGACATCAAGGATAACATACAAGAAGAAAGCAACAGGTTATTAAAAAGACAGGAAAGAAAGAAAAGACCAAAATGGATGTCAGAAGAGACTCTGAAATTTGCTCTTGAACATCGAGTAGCTAAAGCGAAAGAAAGAAATGATGAAGTAAAAGAGTGCAACAGAATATTTCAAAGGGCGGTTCAAGAAGACAAAGTAAAGTATTATAAAGAAATGTGCAAAGACCTGTGAGATAGAAAACAAAAACAGAAGAAAACACTGGACATTTCTTAAGCTGAAAGAACTGAAGAAAAAATTCAAGTCTTGAGTTGCAATACTGAAGATTCTATGGGGAAAACATTAACCAACACAAGAAGCAACAAAGGAAGATGAAAAGAATACACAGAGTCATTGTACCAAAAAGAGTTGGTCAAGGTTCAATCATTTCAGGAAGTAGCATATGATCAAGAACCTATGGCACTAAAGGAAGAAATCCAGGCTGTACTAAAGGCATTGGCAGAAAACCTCCAGGAACTGACAGAATAGCAATTGAGATGTTTCAATAAACGAGTGCAGCACTGGAAGAGCTCACTCGTCTATGCCAAGAAATTTGGAAGACAGCTACCTGGTGAACCGACCGAAAAGATTCATATTTGTGCCTATTCCAAAGAAAGGTGACCCAACAGAATGTAGAAATTATCAAACAGCATCATTAATATCACACACAAGTAAAATTGTGCTGAAGATCATTTAAAAGCAGTTGCAGCAGTACATCAACAGGAAACTGCCAGAAATTCAAGCTAGAATCAGAAGATGACATGGAACAAGGATATCACTGCTGATGTCAGATGGATCATGGCTGAAAGCAGAGAATACCAGAAAAATGTTTACCTGTGTTTTATTGACTATGCAAAGGCATTTGACTGTGTGGATAATAACAAATTATGGATAACACTGTGAAGAATGGAAATTACAGAACACTTAATCATGCTCATGAGGAACCTGTACTTAGACCAAGAGGCAGTCATTCAATCAGAACAAGGGTATACCATGTAGTTTAAAGTTAAGAAAGGTGTGCATCAAGGATGTAACCTTTCATCAAACTTATTCAATCTGTATGCTGAGCAAATAATCCGAGAAGCTGGACTACATAAAGAAGAAAGTGGCATCAGGATTGGTGGAAGACTCATTAACAACTTGTAATATACAGATGACACAACTCTGCTGGCTGAAAGTGAAGAGGACTTGAAGCACTTACTGATGAAGATCAAAAACTACAACCTTCAGTATGGATTACACTTCAACATAAAGAAAACAAAAATTCTCACATATGGACCAATAACCAACAGCATGATACAGAGAGAAAATATTGAGATTGTAAAGGATTTCATTTTACTTGGATCCACAATCAATGCCCATGGAAGCAGCAGTCAAGAAATCAAAAGATGCATTGCATTGGGCAAATCTGGAAATGACCTCTTTAATGTGTTAAAAACCAAAGATGTCACTTTGAGGATTCAGGTGCACCTGACTCAAATCATGGTATTTTCAATTGCCTCATATGCATGCAAAAGCTACCCAATGAATAAAGAAGACTGAAGAAGAACTGATGCCTTTAAACTATGGTGTTGGCAAAGAATACTGACTATATCCTGGACTGCCAGAAGAACAAACAAATCTGTCTTGGAAGAAGTACAGACAGAATGTTCCTTAGGAGCAAGAATGGCGAGACTTTGTCTCACGTACTTTGGACATATTATCAGGAGGGCCCAGGCCCTGGAGAAAGACATCATGCTTGGTAAAGTAGAGGGTCGGCGAAAAAGAGGTAGACCCTCAACGGGGTGGATTGACCCGGTGGCTGCCACAATGGGCTGAAGCATAGCAATGATTATGAGGATGGCACAGGACTGGGCAGTGTTTCATTCTCTTGTACACAGGGTCACGGTATGAGTCAGAACTTACTCGACAGCACCTAACAACAAGAAGTCACAGAGAAAATCCTTTATAATAAAACACAGCAAAATGTGTAGGCCCACATTCTCTTTCTACAGTGCAAAAAAAAAAAAAGACAAATTGGCACCAAAATTAAACAAAAAAAAGGTCAATTTGAAATTAAAAATACTCTCCTAATCGTTTTGCTTTCAAAGAAGAAATGTCCTTTCTATGAGTCTCAATTTTATCAAACATATACCATATGTTTAGCTTTCTGACTGATTATTCCATGTTGGATGCAAAAAGATCATACACTCCTACATTAAAGGAGTGTATGATCCAGTTGGGGAGTTAAGAAAATCAAACAGTAGTCACCAACTTAATTAGAAATGTTATATAAAGTCAGAAGCGGAGATCAGGGTAGGGACAGAAGGCTTATTTATCGACTTGAGTTAGGCCTTAAAGATAGAAGAGCTTTGAGAAGGCAAAGGAAAAATGGGGGAAACACTATGGTCAAGGTCACTGTAACAATGAAAGCTAAAGAATAAAATGTAATATTGAAGTTACAATAAGTGATTATTGTAGAAATAGCTTAGGAAGAAAAACATGAAAGAGACCAAATTGTTTACACTAAAAAATGAGCTGCAACAAGATTTTCAAGCACTATGTTGTGGGCTACCAGCTAGAGCTTGGAAAGGTTCTCATCATTTTGAACTTTCATTCCAATAGGCTACCACATTGAGGTAGATTTGGTATCTCTAGAGAGAGTAGCATTTCTGATATATGATCATCTTTATTGGTCATTTGGGAAACTGACCACAGTAGAGGTAAGATACTCGGCCAGGCCCCGTGGCTACTTTGTGCAATAAGAGAAAAGCAGTAATAGCTAAGAAATTTAAAGACCATTATCACATTCAAGCTCTACTGATTCTGTAACCTCTATGACTATTTCACATCCCCATAGTCTAATTCACTAAAATTAAAATAAACTAAAGCAATACTATCTAATCAAGAATGATATTTACTCTGAAAAGAAAGAAGAAAACACAGAAAGATTTAGAACTGGTTTATAATAAACAAGGTAGAGATGACTATGACTGCCAAATGGGGGGAAGTGGGAGGAATAACGCATCTCAGTTTCTGAACAAAATGCTGCTCTTAAGTAAAACTGCATCAACTTGATCCAAATCCATATTTCTTATTCATTGAAAAGAAACATATTAAAATAGCAGCAATTTCCTTTACAAATAAATGCATTCAGCCAAGGAAGCATCTACCAAAGGTTTAATACTAAAGATAAAAAGAAGCAGGAGGAAAATTATTTCAGTGCTCTTAATTTCAAATAACTTCTAAATATAAATGTTACAGCTAAATCAGTGATAACCACTTTTAAAATTCTAATAAAAATTATAATGAAATTGTTTCAAATATAGGTTATCCTTATATTTTTAAAGTATATAAAAATAAGAAAAATCATAAATTGAATAATTAGAATTTACTGCTACATATTAATTAACTGTGGAAAACACTAATGGTGATATTTGTATCTGTTTTTAATCATCATCTTGAAAAAGCTATGAGAAATAGGAAACTTCATTCACAAGTACCTAAGAAAAGATGTGATGGGCTACTTAGGAAGATAAACATCGTGATGCACACTACATGAAAACTAGAGTATTTACTTATAATATTTACAACAACTATTGGATCATTTATTGGTAAGTTGCATCTGGACAAGAAACAATAAATATCTGCTGAGAGGCCATACCTTTGATCTTCTGTGAGTGTGGTTACTCTTGAAATTGGGCATGTCCCTTGTAAATAATATATGGGTAATACAAATATTTCAACTAGCTGCTCAGTAAGGTCTTTCTACCCATCAGTCTGGAACACTCCACATACATACAAGAACCAGAACGACTTTTAAGTATTTAAAGATATTGGCTCCTGAGGAACCTGGAAATTACAAGCCAAGTTGGACCACATACCCACCAGTGTGGATCTGTCTTCTTGCATCTGAGCTATCACTTGGGGGAGCCAAACAGAACAGCTATTGAACGGATATATGGAATGTTACAAAAATTACTCTCCAAGAAAAGAAATGCTTTACGATGCCCTATTGGCAAGCTATTTTGCCTATTCTAAATCCTGCTAAATAAATATGATGCAATCTGATGAGTCCAAATAGTTGGCATTGCAAAAACAAATCTCAAAATTTTTAAATTATTCTTCAGATGCAAAATAGCCATAATTTATATTAAATGCTTAGTAATTTTAATTATATGATGATCTTTTTTCAGAAAATATTAGGAAACAACTTCTTTTAAAAATACTCAATGTTTTCAAAACACCGTTTCCATTTTTCTTTTAATTCAGGCTTTATATTAAACGTGGATGCCCTTCCTAGAGCTTCCACAATAATATTATGCACATGACCTGTTATTTTGGAGGTAAAACTCGTTCTGATCAGACATTCTAGGTGTCATTAAAGAACTGTATATCTGATGTTTAAATATGCAATAAAATGACCTAAATAAGCAGGACTGAATAGCTCTGGAAACCTATGAAGCTCTACAGAAAGTTGTGTTTTCATATATCCGCTTAGAGTTTCAATTCTTAAACATAAACTGAGATGTTAAAGAGTTTGTCAGGATCCTCCCTTTTATACCAATGACCTAGAAATATTATACACTTAGAAGTTTCATTTCTATCTCATTTCATTTCTCTGTAAGTGTAAAGTTAGGATATGGATTTTGTCTTTCATTTTAAATGCAAGGTAGCCTTATGATCATTAGCGATTCTGCACCACTTGATATAAGGTGTGAAATAAGTTCTGAAGTGTAATATTCTCACAGTCCATCAACAAATCATCTTTAAATGGGACCCATCAAATGCTTGAAGAAATCCATTTTTTTTGAAGAAAATAATCTAACAGAAAAACCATTTTCTTGAAACCTCAAAAGCTTTCATTTTTAATTAACAAAGGCTATCTTGTTAGAAATACTACATAAAGATGATTAATGGCACTAATTAAGTTTTCCTATATGCTTCATTTCCAATAAAATTTTTTATTTCTACTATTGACATTCTGAGTACCACATCACTAGCCATTTTTTAATAAAATTACTTGCTGTTGTTTAGTAAAACTTCTAGAGAATTCCTTGACTAAGATCTTCTTCTTAAAAAAATGTGTTATATCACTTACTGCAAACAGCCCACTTTTACTGCTACAGGAATGTGGGGAAGTTGAGTGGCCCATTTCAGTGTCACATCCTGATAAATATGCAACATGTTATTATGGTTTCCAATCAATGTATTTATTGTTCCTTCAGAAACTATAGGTTAAAGATACAGAGAAGAGTGAGAAAACAGTCATTCGCAACAATACGTTATATTTCTTTCAGGGGATTTATTACACAAAATTATTCTAATATCTTGACTTTAATGCATAAAGATTTTTAAGTAATAAGACATTATTTTTCAACATCAAGCTGCCAGGATCACAAAGCGAAAAGCAGTTTAGACTTGGAAACTATAACTAGACAGTGGCCAACATTTTTGCATTTCATCTAGAAAGCATGAATTTCATTAATATTTAACATATTTAAGCTAATGATTTACTGGGCATTCACTACAGATAAGTCATTCTATTCGACATTACTATGCCCCATTCTGCTTCTAAAAGAGGCTGATGTTCTCTTGGAAGCCTTTTGAGCAGCTACATTATAGAAGGCATTAAAGTATACTCAAGGACAACTGTACAAGTCATTTTGTACAAAGTAAAATGATTGATAAAACCAAATGTGTCCTTTGTATCAAACTTCTGTTCAAATTTTAAAAGTTAAAATTTCCATTACATGTTAAGTATTAAACGATTTCTCTAGATGTTTAGAAAATATGTGTATGAGTGTAGTTTTTTTCTGATGCACATAACATATGCTTCACATATGGAAAAGATAAAAGAGCTTCTTTATACACACCTGAGCAATAGGGGAGGAAACAACTTGGGCTACAATCAAGTTTCTTCATGAACCGAATTTGTCCATTATCCTTAAGGCAATAAAAGTTTCTCTCACCAAGAACAAAAACAGAAGATGCTGACTGATTGAAAGAGACAATACATATGTCAAGGGCTTGCTCTCCAATATTTAGAGTCCAATCTACCTGCAAAGCAAAACCCAAGATCAATTTAACTGTTTTTCAGCCACTTTCAAATAAATCCAATTAAGAAATGGCTTTACCATAGAGCAGAAACATAAAGAGTCGTACTCTCTCCTCCTTCACTTACTTTTTTTTTTGGCTACAACTGTATTTCTAATATTTTATAGATTCTAGCAAGTTTTGGGGAAACCCTGGTTGCTCTATCTTCTTCCAAATGGTATTAGCTATTCAGTGGTTCAAAAAAAAGTACTCATAAAAAGTTATTAACTTCACTGAAAAGTTCCATAGAAAACCTATTATGTTTACTTTGAAAATATAATTTAACAATCTGTAAAACCTATAGCCAATATTGTTGGAACTATAATGTTTTAATACAAAATGATTAAAAAACATATCAATAGTCATATACAGAGCAGTCACCAAGCTGATATAGTCATATACTTGGGATCCTCTGCACACAGGAGCTCCTCCAGGGCACCTTCATGTCTCTGTAACACGGTTGACGATCAATAAACACTTCTTAACATAATGAAGGAATGAATTTAAAAGGGGCATGTAAAGTAATAGTTTTTCATATTTCAACCTCCAAGCTATTAATATTTCTAAATCAAGATTTCTGGCCATCAAGACAGGCCATAAGACATTATCCATCTATTTAAACAAAAAGACATTAAAATTTCTGAAGAAAGTATGAAATCTAGACAGCTGGTCAAAAAGGCAAATATCATCAGTGTGTCTGTGTGTGTGTCTGTGTATGAATCATCTGGAAGAGGGGGACAGCACAGCGAATATAGGTAGATGCATCCAACTATGTAAATCTAAATTAGGAGTCAACACCAAGAAATTATTCAATTGCCATTTGGTTCAAATGTATCCCACCTATCTAAAAAGACTGCACAGGACACATGTTGACATTCTAGCATTATATGTCACATCTGTAACTTTGGCTGATGTATGTCTGACTCTAAGAGATGATGGTTCATTCAGAGCTGACAAGCAAATCAAGTTTCTGAAGCCACAGGCTGATATCCAGCCACTAAATACTTTCAATTCACTAAGTATTGAGTGCCACTCTCTCTGGCCTCCCCTTAGAGAAACACAACACATTTGAATTAATGATCTACACAAAGTAAAGAAGAGCCTTAGAAATGTTAACTACATGGGTAAATACATGAGATTGTTTTCTTCTGATTTAAACCTCATTAAAAGATAATTGACTAAAATTAAAATAATAACAATGTAATATGGAGTTTATAGTATATGTGAAATTAAAATGTATGACCACGACAGCACAAAGGCTGGAGGGAGAAAATAGAAGTACGGTTCTTATACTATACATGAAGTGGTATAATATCACATGAAGGTAGACCGTCATAAATAAAAGATACATAATGTCCATACACTAAAGTATCAAAACCAAAAGATAAAGCTAATAAGCAAAGAAGATAAAAATGAAATCATAACAAATACTGACTTAATCCGAAAGAAGGCACAAAAGTGGAAAAAGGAAACAGAACAGATGGGAAAATAGAAAACAAATGTCCAGATAATAGATTTAAACCTAACCATATCAATAATCACATGAAATGTAAATGGTCTAAAAACCTCAATTAAAAGACAGGGAATATCATATTATATCAAAAAAAAAGACCCAACTATATGCTGCTTACAAGTGATGCAATTTAAGTATAAAGACAAAACCAAACCCACTGCCACCGAGTCGATTCCAACTCACAGCAACCCTATAGGATAGAGTAGAACTGCCCCGTAGAGTTTCCAAGAAGCGCCTGGTGGCTTCGAACTGCCGACCTTTTAGTTAGGAGCCATACCACTTAACCACTACACCACCACAGTTTCCAGTATAAAGACACAAACTCATTAAAATGAAGTACACGGAAAAAGATGTATCAGGATAACACTAATCTACAGTAGCTATATTAGTAACGGATTAGGTAGGTTTCAGATCAAAGGGAAAAAGAAAGTCACCTCATAAGGAAAAAGGGGTCACTTCATGATAAGACATAACGATTCAAAACATATGTAGCAAAAAACTGATAAAATGGCAAGGAAGATTAGATAAATTCACAGTTATAGTCAGGACTTCAATATTCCTCTCTCAACATTGGTAGAACAAGTACGGAGAAAATTAACAAAGGTATTAAAAAAAAAAAAAAAACCTCTTGCCATCAAGTCAATTCCAACTCATAGCAACCTTATAGGACAGACAGAGTAGAACACCCCCATAGAGTTTCCAAGGAGCGCCTAGTGGATTCGAACTGTCTACCTTTTGGTTAGCAGCCGTAGCTTTTAACCACTATGCCACCAGGGTTTCCAATAAAAGTATAGAAGATTTATATAACACTATCACATGACTTAACCTAATTGACATTTGTAGAATACTCCACAACAACAGCAAAAAATATACATTCTTTTCAAGTACACACTGAATATTTAAAAAGACAGACCATATTCTAGGCCATAAAACATATCTCAATAAATGTGAAAGAATTTAAGACATACACAGTATATTCTCTGACCACAATGGAATTAAATTAGAAATCCACAAATAGTAAAAGGCAGCTATGAGTAACATAGGTAGTTATTAACTGCCTTCCCACAACAACCTTATTAAAAGCATTTCACTGGATAATTTCTGATGCTCCATGGCATCACAGTCTTACAAAGTGTCTGTGGTGTAATAAACAGAAGTTTTACTGCTATTTCTTACTTTATACGTCAATAGAGACAGCACAGGGAAGAGGTAAAGGAGAATGGTTTCCCTGTACTCAACTGGATCAATTATACTCAATCTTTACTCAACTGTAATTGCCTTCAGAATATATCCCTGATATGATTTATTGATATCCCTGATATCAATAAATATCACCAAATGAATGAGTGAAGGATATTCAAAATAGAAGGAAAATCATACGCAGAAGCCTAGAATCAAGAAAAGCCATGGAATATCCAGAATAATGCCTATAAGGAACAATCAGAAGACTACTATTGAAGAGGAGGTCAAGGTCAATTTGATCACCATTATCACTATCATCATCATCTAGAAATTGTGCTAAATGCTTTACATGCATTTTTTTCTAATGGCAACATTCTAAAAAAGGTTTTATCACTATTTTGCAAATGAGAAAACGAAGCCTTAGCAAGGTTAACAAACCCGCTCAAAATAAGCCATAAATATAGTTAGGAATCAAGGTCTGACTCCAAAGTCTACACTTTAATCATCATTATGGTACCTCCAAATTCTATATAAAACTGTCATGTTTTTATTAATACAGAAAATTCTATATCATCTTCTCTAACATTTTATTTCCATAGTATTCTAAATTCTACATATTTCTTCATTTAGTTTCCTTTGTCTGTGTCCTTCTCAAATCCACTTCACTGTTTCCACCGTAATTCTCAGTTCCTTCTATTTCTTGCCTTGTTGTCCATGGAGGTTATCAGGATAAAGATGAATTCACAATCATCACCTATTCCCCAGTTTCCAAACTGAGAAATTATCATTAACAATTATTCTTTAAACTTTTTTTTTTTCAAGTTCTAAAGCTTTCATCCTTGTCTCTGAGCTAATTTCATCTTTGTGGGCTATGAATTTTTATTTCCTATATATTCGCCCCCTGATGTGTCTGTCAGTTTGTCATACTGTGGGGGCTTGCATGTTGTTGTGATGCTGGAACCTAAGCCACCAGTATTCAAATACCAGCAGGGTCACCCATGGCAGACAGGTTCCAGCTGAGCCTCCAGACTAAGAAAGGCTAGGAAGAAATACCCAGCATTCTAATTCTAAAAAGATTTAGCCAATGAAAACCTTATGAATAGCAAGAGAACATTGTTTGATATGGTGCCAGAAGATGAGCCCCTCAGGTTGGAAAGCACTCAAAAGACTACTGGAGAAAGACTGCCTCCTCAAAGTAGAGTTGACCTTAATGACTTGGATAGAGTCAAGCTTTCGGGACCTCCATTTGCAGATGTACCACGACTCAAAATGAGAAGAAACAGCCACAAACATCCATTAATAATCGGAACCTGGAATGTACAAGGAAACCCTGGTGGCGTAGTGGTTAAGTGCTATGGCTGCTAACCAAAGGGTTGGCCGTTCAAATCTGCCAGGTGTTCCTTGGAAACTCTATGGGGCAGTTCTACTCTGTCCTATAGGGTCGGTATGAGTCAGAATCAACTCAACGGCACTGGGCTTTCTTTGGTTTGGAATGTACGAAGTATGAATCCAGGAAAACTGGAAGTCATCAAAAATAAAATGGAATGTATAAACATTGATATTCTAGGAATTAGTGAGCTGAAATGGACTGATATTGGTCATTTTGAATCAAACAATCATAAGGTCTACTATGCCAGGAACAACAACTTTAAGAGGAATGGCATTACATTCATCGTCAAAAAGAACATTCAAGATCTATCCTGAAGTACAATGCTGTCAGTGATAGGATACTATGCATATATCTACAAATAAGACCAGTTAATATAACTATTATTCAAATTTACAAACCAACCGCTAAGACCAAAGATGAAGAAATTGAAGATTTTTACCAACTTCTACAGTCTGAAATTGATCAAACGTGTAATTAGGATGTGCTGATAACTACTGGAGACTAGAATATGAAAGTTGGAAATAAAGAAGAAGGATCGGTAGTTGGAAAACATAGCCTTGGTGATATAAATGATGCCAGAGGTCGCATGATAGAATTTTGTAAGAACAACAACTCCTTCACTGTAAATACCTTTTTCCACCAACATAAACAGTGACTACCCACATGAACCTAGCCAGAAGGAATACACAGGAGTCAAATTGACTACATCTGTGGGAAGAGAAAATGGAAAAGCTCCATATCATTAGTCAGAACAAGGCCAGGGCTGACTGTGGAACAGACTATCAATTGCTCATATGCAAGTTCAAGTTGAAACTGAAGAAAATTAGAACAAGTTAAGGAGAACCAAACTACGACTTTGGGTATATCACATCTGAGTTTAGAGACAAACTCAAGAAGAGATTTGACATGTTGAACACTAATGACCGAAGACCGGGCAAGTTGTGGAAGGACATCAAAGACATCATACACGAAGAAAGCAAGAGGTCATTAAAAACCCAGAAAAGAAAGAAAAGACCAAAAGGTATGTCAGAAGAGACTCTGAAACTTGCTCTTGACCATCAAGTAGCTAAAGCAAAAGGAAGAAACGATGAAGTAAAAGAGCTGAACAGAAGATTTCAAAGGGTGGCTCAAAAAGACAAAGTAGGGTATTATAATGACATGTGCAAAGACCTGGCAATAGAAAACCAAAAGGGAAGAATACGCTCTGCATTTCATAAGCTGAAAGAACTGAAGAAAAAATCCAAGCCTTGAGTTGCAATACTGAAGGATCCAAAGGGGAAAATATTAAATGATACAAGAAGGATCAAAAGAAGATAGGAGAACACAGAGTCACTATGCCAAAAAGAATTGGTCAACATTCAACCACTTCAGGAGATACCATACGAGCAGGAACCAATATTACTGAAGGAAGAACACCAAGCTGCACTGAAGGTATTGACAAAAAACAAGGCTCCAGAAATTTACAGAATAACAATTGATATGTTTCAACAAACGAAGGTGGCACTGGAAGTACTCACTCGTCTATACCAAGAAATTTGGAAGACAGCTATCTAGCCAACCAACAGGAAGAGATCTGTATTTATGCCTATTCCCAAGAAAGGTGGTCCCATCGAATGTGGAAATTATTGAACAATATCATTAATATCGCATGCAAGTAAGATTTTACTGAAGATCATTCAAAAGCGGCTGTGGCAGCGTATCAACAGGTAACTGCCAGAAATTCGAGCTGGATTCAGAAAAGGACGTGGAACCAGAGGTGTCATTGCTGATGTCAGCTGGATCCTGGCTGAAAAGAACAGAATACCAGAAAGATGTTTACTTGTGTTTTATTGACTATGCAAAGGCATTCAACTGTGTGGATCATAACAAATTATGGATAACATCACGAAGAATGGGAATTCCAGAACACTTAATTGTGCTCATGAGGAACCTGTACATAGATCAAGAGGCAGTCATTCAAACAGAACAAGGGGATACTGCTTGGTTTAAAGTCAGGAAAGGTGTGCATCAGGGTTGTATTCTTTCACCATACCTATTCAATCTGTATGCTGAGCAAATAATACGAGAAGCTGGACTACGTGAAGAACAGAGCATCAGGATTGGAGGGAGACTCATTAACAACATGTGTTATGCAGATGACACAATCTTGCCTCCTGAAAGTGAAGAGGACTTGAAGCCCTTACTGATGAAGATCAAAGACCACACCCTTCAGTATGGATTACACCTCAACATAAGGAAAACAAAAATCCTCACAACTGGACCAATAAGCAACATCATGATAAACCAGGAAAAGACTGAAGTTATCACGGATTTCATTTTACTTGGATGCATAATCAACACCCCTGGAAACAGCAGTCGAGAAGTCAAAAGACGCACTGCATTGAGCAAATCTGCTCCAAAGGACCTCTTCACAGGGGTCAAAAAGCAAAGATGTCACCTTGAAGACTAAGGTGTGCCTGACCCAAGCCATGGTGTTTTCAATCGCCTCCTATGCATGCGAGAGCTGAACGATGAATAAGGAAGACCAAAGAAGAACTGACGCCTTTGAAATGTGGTATTGGAGTAGAATATTGAATATACTATGGACTGCCAAAAGAATGAACAAATCTGTCTTGGAAGAAGTACAGACAGAATGCTCCTTAGAAGCAAGGATGGCAAGACTATGTCTCAGGTACTTTGGACATGTTGTCAGGAGGGATCAGTCCCTGAGAAGGACATCATGTTTGGTAAAGCAGAGGGTCAGCAAAAAAGAGAAAGACCCTCAATGAGATGAACTGACACAGTGGCTGCAATAACCGGCTTAAGCAAAACAATTATGAGGATGGTGCAGGACTGCACAGTGTTTCATTCTGTCGTACACAGGGCCACTATGAGTTGGAACCAAATTGTTGGTGCCTGACAACAACAACATGTATTTTTCACATGTCCACTAGTAGCAATGTTATTTTTGAAGGGATGTTTTTAATTTTTTTCTTTTTTCAATGTGTTAGTACATAATTTCTTCAGTTACAAGTGATATCATCTGGACATCTACAGTTCTACTGGTATAATTTTATCATCTGATGTGTTTTGATCATGATCAGACATGTGTCTCCACTGTTCAACAATAATCAACTAAATTCTCTGATCATTGATATAATAACAACATAGAAAAGAAAACGGTTGAAAAAATATATACATATATGTTTTGTTTTGTTTTTTTAATTTTCTCCTCAGGAATTCTTATTCTGAACATCTGTGATGAGATATGACATTACGGAAACTTTTATCTATAAAGGGCCTTACCACTAGTCTTTTTCCAGAACCAAGTTTTTGCTGTTCAGTCTCTTGCCTTTTATCCGCATCCGTCGCAAAAGCAAGTACTTGATATCTATTTGAAAAATATGGGAAAATTATAAGTGACTTTAAATTTAAAATGTATAAATTATTTTAAACTTTAAAAGCACATAAGCTATAAACCTTTTGAATCACTTCTTCTTGTCTCTTAAAAACTGTAAAATTTAATTGCATTCTTATTGAAAGATACTGTGACATAAGACTGCAAAACTGACATGATAAAGAAATTAAAACCATATGTCCCAACTAATCAATATTGAGAAAGTAGCTCTGCACACTATCAAAGCATTCCCAATAGAATTTTACATAATAAACATCAATACTCAGTATTCAAGAACTATCTAGCACCTAAACATCAAAGATATAGAAAAAAAAAAAGTTGAACAATGCAAGACAGCCTAACGTAATAGGAATTATGAATACATAAGCTTTGGGAACAACAAAACCTGAGTTTAATCCCCAGCTAAACCACCTACTAACTGGTGAATTTTGGCAAATTAATCACTGCATCTTATTTTCCTCATCTATAAAATGAGAATAATAATCTGTAACCCAAATATTGTTAAAATTTTTAAATAATGTATAAAAAGTACCTAGTATAGTAGCTGGTATATATTACATGCTTAACTACTGATTAATAGATTGACAGATAAACAGACAGGCAGATAGAGATTCATACACAGATAAGTATCAACCACCTACTAGTTTATCCAGAGTATATAATAAATTCTCAAGGGATATTAGGACTTTCTATAAGCATTTTCCAGCTTCTATTTCAATAATAAAATTCAGCTCAAATCATTCTTACCAACAATTCTAAATATCATTCAATCCAGAAATGATTAATTTAGCCTATGAAATATTCCCATAACTAATGCCATATTAATTAATGATATGGTGGCATAGTGGTTAAGAGCTAGGGATGCCAACCAAAAGGTCTGCAGTTCGAATCCACTGGCCACTCCTTGAAAACCCTATGGGGCAGTTCTACTCTACCCTATAGGGTCACTATGAGTCAGAATCAACTTCACAGCAATGGGTTATGTTTACAGGTTAATGATATATTATTATAATAATAATCTCACTCTAACTTCAGGCTCACATGTTTCTTATTGAATCAAAACACCTTGCATTGTTTTCCCATAGCTAATAGAAAAATCAGTAAGTAAATATATTCAGACATCTCATATTGCCTAAGAGAAGAATGTCTGACAGTATAAAAACCAGGGACCTGCATGAATGAAGGCAATGTGGAATATCTAAATAAGAACTGAAATGTGCAGTGATATTCAAGTGTCACATACCAACTCTAAAATCATGCTTTTCCTATCTCAATCTGTAATAGTTTATTTAGAAAAACATCAAATTTCAGTTGGATACAGAATGACTATGAATTAAGACAGATTTTGCCAAGCATTCATGAAAATTAGTCTTATCATTAATTTGAAAACTTAACATATATCAATTCCATTCATTCATTCAATAAACATCACTATGGCTCTAACTGACAAAGGGAAAAATGGGAAAAAAGAAAAAAAAACTACTCCATGGTCTGTACTCCTCAGGAGCTCCCAAACTAGTTATGGAGATTAATTTGCAAACAAAACAATGTAACTCAGGGTGCCCTGTACTAATAGAGGGTATGTACATAGTTCCAGGGGGTTCTTGGGTAATGCAAACTGTTAGCTTGGCTGCTAAAGAAGTTTGAGCCCACCAAGAGGCACCTTGGAAAAAAGGCTGGCAATCCACTTCCAAAAAAATCAGCCATTGAAAACCCTATGGAGTGTAGCTTTACTCTGACACATGGGATCACCATGAGTCAAAACTGACTCTATAACAGCTGGCTTGGATTTTTTTGATTTGTTTTGTTTTTTGGTATCTAGTACCAAAGGACCCTATGGGGTTGCTATAAGTCAATATCAACTGGACAACAATAGGGCTTTTTTTAATCAAGGGAGGAGCCCTGGTGGCCCAGTGTTTAAGAGATTGGCTGCTGATCAAAAGGTCGGCAGTTGGAATCTACCAGCTGCTCCTTGGAAACCCTATGGGGGAGTTCTGCTCTGTCCTATAGGGTCACTAGGAGTTAGAATCAACTCGATGGCAATGGGTTTGGTTTTCTTTCTTTTGTTTGTTTGTTTGGTTGGTTGGTTGGTTTAGTACCAAGGGAACACAGTGGCAGAAACAAGTAACTGGGGTGGAGGAGATATGCTCTTGGTATGTGTTCAGAAGGAAAAAGCTAGATTTTAAAGAATGAGTGAGAATTCATCATGCTGGTAAAGAGGGAAAACTCATTATGGGCAAAGCAAATAGCACTTGCAAAAGCATGAAGCATTAAAAGAGACACGAAAGGCCAGGGCAGACGCATGAGAGAGGGGGAGAGTCATGTGAAATAAGATGAAAAGGGTAGAAGGGCAAAGATCTCAAACAGCCTTGTAAAACCATGCTAAAAAATTCCATAGGCAACTGCAGCAAATGTCTCAATACTATCTGAGACTGACCTTCAAAATCTCAAAGTCTCCCCAAGTGCCAACCTCCAAATTGCATTGTTGCATATTCCTAGTACAAAGTAACAGAGCATGCACTGATGACAAGAACTTCAGCCCAAAGGTGGTCCTGCTATGGATCTAACTTCAGGCAATTAATGACACCAACCCCCTGGGAGATGATATGGAGATTAATGAGATCACTGCAAAAATCCAAAGCTCCTTGGGTTGTTTCAAGCTTCTTACGTAACTACAAAGAGTACTATTTCATCTGAGGAATAAGTGAGTCCCTAAAGTGCCTCATTAGCATCAAGACACCCTGCAGAGACAAAGCCAAAAGTGACTCCTGATTTCCAAATCCAGGCCATTTCTCTTCCTGGAAGACAACTCAGAAGAGTATTTTATTATCCAAACATAATTGACAGTAAATTCAGATGACAACAAACTTACAATAGCATCTCTTTTAGGGTTCTTCCTTAACTCCTTTTAACTGTGACCAATAATGTACATGAAAATCTATATCCAAAACCAAACAACCTCAAGCTGACTTGGAAATTCTGAAATAAAGAAAACACTTGGATCTTAAAAAAAAAAAAAAAAAAAACACTTAAGTGTTCAGTGATACAAGCTAAAGAATAAAATTCCCTCGTTGAGATTGCTGAAAGAATAATTAGGCTCAGTGTAATAAGAACTTATGAAAGAGTGCCATAGGTGTTTCTCAGAACAGAAATGCGCTAATCACAAATACAGCACATTCGCGTGAACAGTGGTGCTTTTTGACCCAAGAACCACAAATGTTTAAAACCACAGGTCCTGTGGAGCACCAATGACAAACTCTACCACATAATTTAATGCTCTTCCATATCACATCGTAAAAATAGCACCAAATGACTAAAATATGGATTGAGGTGCCACGGAGCACCAAAGTAAATCCTCCAAAGTCATTTATTTTCAAATGAACATAATTGTCACCTCAACGGGGTACCAGAAAATTTTGGAATCTTGATATTTAACCTGGAGAACTTTACAAGAAATGGAAGTTCTGGACACAAAGCATTACCACGTTCATTTCAACTATAGCTAAAATATTCTTGATTACACATAGGAGAGTCATTTTTAGTGAAGGGTGCCAGCAACAAACTTTTCACTCCTTCAACAAGTCCTTATTATAGACCTACTCTACAGAGCTAGGTACTTTCGGGGATACAAAATTCCTACCCTCATGGAGCAATTAGCCTAGTCAAGGAGAAAAGTAAACAAGTAAATATTTAATATCAGTGAAAGTGTGAATTGTACTATTAGAATCAAGAAGGAAGAGATATTGTACAGCTAGATCAGGGAAGAACTGAAGAGGAGCAGGAAGGCTTCAAACATGTTCATATGCAGAGAAGGAGGGAACAGCATTTCAGACATAGTGTACAGCATGAGCAAAAGAAGAGAGCAAGAAAAAAAGCCCTTAACACACATGGAGAACATCAAAAATTTCAATTTGGCTGGAGCATAAGACTTGTTTTTTCTAAACAGACTTATCAATTAAATTAAAGAAATAAATGTTAAAATCCTTATTTAAAGACTGTTATTTGCTTAGCAATGTATTAGAAGCTACAGGGATGCAGAAGAGGTTTGTAACACAAAGAAAGAAACAAAAAAAATTGTAGCCAATCTACTTCTTCAGGAACAAACCAACCAAACCAAACCCGTTGCCATCGAGTTGATTCCGACTCATATTCTAGGGATTCCAGGAGCACCTGGTGGATTTGAACTGCCGACCTTTCAGTTAGCAGCTGTAGCTCTTAACCACTATACCACCAAGGTTTCTACTTCTTCAGGAAGCCTCCCTAAATTCAAGTCTAATGTAGAGATCCTGCCTCTAGGCCGCCTCAATATCCCAGGTAAAGCTCTGCTGTAGCCTGTATCACAATGGACTGAGAGAGCTATTTGATTTGCTGCCTCGCACACTTGCTGGGAGACTGCTGGAGGACAACAGACAGATCTTATTTGACTTCGCATTTTCAGTACCACAGTGGCACAGAGAAGAAGACTCTTGAAAAAAATGTTTGCTGAATGAATGACTGAGCGGTTAAATAAATTAACTATTCAGTCAGTGAACAGAGGTTTAAGACTGAAATTCTGCTCTCAGGAACCTGATATCATAAGGCACACTCTGTAATATTTTGATACAACACAAGAAAGCAATATATGGTATTGGGCAAAAACCAGTGTTATAAACAATAATGTATCTTCTTGTTATTGTTGTTGTTGGTTGCCATGGAGTCGATTTCAACTCATGAAATATATCTAGGAGGTGAAGAAAGGTTGACAGTTGAGCTAGTTAACTTTAAAAGTGCCTTCCAAATCTGAAAGTCCCTATCCATCATAGAGGTAAAGTGAAACTTGATTATAAAAGGCCCTGAACGTACAAAATAAGAAGTTCTATATTTGTTAATGGACAATAATATTTATTCTGGCTTAAAGAAGTGTTTTAATGTAAAGTACTCTTCAACATCTAGATTAGAGATAAGAAAATGAGAAATCCAAGTGAAAAGATAAAGACCTGAACCAGTGGGAAGGGGAGGCAAAGACTGAATAAGAAAGTTAAAGGTAGAGGGCAGGATTTACTGACTAAATAACTCTGGCAGGCAAAGGAAAGAAAAAGAGAATAGAAGATGATTCAAACTTTGGACACATACAGCCCAAGAAAGTGATGGTACCAAAGCCTCCCCCTGCAAAGAAAGACAGACAATTCTCTCCAGGGTATCACCAAGGGGGTACAGGGGGTGAGACCATACCAGGTGACACCATCAGAAGGCATGACACCAAAATGATTGTCTATAAAATTTTTGTGCAGTGTTTAGCAGAAATTTATTATTTTTTATAAAAATATCCTGATAGTTATAGCACAAAAAACATTTTTCGTAACCACAACTTACATGTGTCAGTATACCTTTCGGTGTGATTGATTACTTGTGTGTGGCCTCGCTAACCATAGTCTTGTAAATCCCACCAAAGTGATTGGGCAGTACTATGTGATAGGGTACCTGTGGCCCACAAAAGGGACTGGTCAGTTTTGCCATCCCACTGGGCTTTAAATGAGCAACCCAGAGGCGGGAAAGAGAGAGGAAACCACCACAACCAAGGAAGAACAGCTAGGATCCAGCACATCCTTTGGACCGAGGGTCCCTGGGCCGAGAAGCTCCTGGAAGTAGGAGAGAGAAAGAGAGAGAGCTGTAACCCTGAAGATGCTGAGAAGCAGTGGCAGGAAAGACCTGGCAGCAGGAGATGGCATGGTGGGCTTCTTGGCCCACGGAAAGAGAAAGCTGAGCGCCACTGGGCAGAGGCCTAGGGCCAGGGAGAGGTGTGCCTGCAAGCACAGCAGAGGCTGTCCTGATGGAAGAACTGTATCCTTGAGTGTTCCTGAACCTAAATTGTAACCTGCTACTTCCCCAATAAACCCCATAATCATGAGAATTGTCTGTGAGTTCTGTGCGTCCATTGCGATGAATTATCAAACCCAGCAGAGAAGTAGAGAGTGCCGAGGGAGGGATGGTTGGTGTCAGAATTAGTAAAGACAGCCTTGGGCTATTGATCTTGAGTCTCCTTTCCCCTTGTGAAGTTAGAGGAGGTCTGCCACTGTCCCCAAACCATTTTTACATACCTATAAGGCTAAAGTTCTATGCTAATTTACTTTTAGAACCTTCTAATGCCCTCCGTCAGAGCTGTCATTATTACCCAATTACAACCATACTTTGAATCATGTGGTTTCATCTGAATGCACTACAATCAGGTGCTGTTGTTTTCATTACTTTTTTATAGTTGCTAATTTTGTCAAAATTTCTAATGTTTTATTTACAATATTGTGGTAATTAGTATTTGTGAGCCTATGTTAATGACTTTTTTGAGAATGAAGTAGTAATTAAAGGAAAAGAAGGAGCAATATTTGGGAATTACAATTTACAAGTAAAGCACAAAAAACATTACAAAGTATTTTGTACAGTCTGGTATGGAGGAGGTCCGTGGCGGGGAGGTGACACCATGAGTTACCACCCTGGGTGATACCAACCTTAGTGAGGCCACTGATTCTCTCACTTCAACAGAAAAACAACACTCAAAGCGTGCCCCTGAATTAGGGTTGCCAAGAGTGTGTGTTTACAATGGCAATTTATGGGTCTTATCCCCAAATCTATTAAATCAAAACCTGGTAGAAATCTGCAAATGTGCATTTTATAACAGGCTGCCCAGATGATTCTTATGCACACTAAAGCTTGACTTCCACAGCCTTAGCTAGTTCCTATTTGAGTACAATTGAGCTAGTTTTAAAGTAATTAAATATTAATATCAAATTAACTGATTATATTCTATTAACTGAATATAGAGAGATTTAACGAAGGCTCAAAAGATCAAAACTACGTTTTTCATGCTTTCTCCCATCCTAAATTGCACCGGTAATTATCATTTAATCTATTAAACTTGAAAGCATATATAAGTATGACATACTATTTAATGTGATAAATCCCCTTGATTGTGATCATTTCATAATAATCACATATCCCATGCATTTTTACCATTTAAAAAGATCCACATGATGGATAAAGGGTGCATTTTTTAGTCCTTATATGGAGATGAATTTAATAGATTCGTATGTTGGAGAACTACCACAGTTAAAACAGTGTGGGCTTCTGTGAGATTAAACTCACAACCATTAAGGAAACCTCCACATTGCTTCCTGATCCAATCACCGCTGGAGTTATTACCAAATTAATTCCAATGCACATATTTCAAAGAGTAAGTAATGGAGCATTCATATCTTTGTATTGTGACCCCTCAGGTAGCACTGCCAATATCACTACTTGGCAGGAGGAAGGCACAGAACTGCGTGGAAAGCTGAAAAGCAGATCTCCTCAATACTGCTGAAGTTTTGGCAGGCATGAGTATTTTATACAGATATTTTTCCCAAACTCTCAAAATAAGCATAATATTTTATTTATTACCAGTAGCGTTGTCAAAACCCATTCATCTCCTTTGGAGAACAAGAGCCGTAAGAGTCCTAGAAGGATTATGACATGATGATACACTACTGCCATCAATTAACACTTGGTGGGTAGTCATAAACAGTTGCTTATTTTCAGAGTTTTGAACCCTAGATGCCTTGACAATAATTCACAAAAGGGGGGTTGCCACCTACAAAGGAAGAAACTGCATTAACTGGTTATACATTCAATATTGAAAACTGAAGATAAAAATTTACGGCTGTTGCATGATGAATATATATTTTCTTCCTGCCTTGGGAAAAATCATGTGGCCAAAAATAATACTGAAAAGCTGTAATGATGTGTTGCTTAAATGTTTAAATTTGAAATGGTGCCATCAGTAAGATAACAACAATAACATTACTGCATATACTGAAACCTTCCAAGTCTATTTCTTTTCCCAGCATTGATTTTTTTTTCCTTTTTTTATTGTGCTTCAGGTGTCCCAGCGCTGGTTTTTATTTTCTTTTGCCCATCCTCTCTTCCAACAAAAAACACACCCTTCAACAACTCAAAACCTTAAATGTATTGAAATTTAGCTGGTGGAGGAAAAAAGATCTCTCTCAAACACAAGTCACCAAGATCAATAAGAATTTCCAGCAGAAACTAGAAACTGTTTTCAAAGGATCATTTTCACACTTTACCTCTACTATGAATTGTCTTTTTACAAAATTAACATACTGTTGTCTTTTTAAAGTGGATCTATTAAGCCCTTATTATAAAGGATTTCGTCTTGCAGCTTCACAGACAAAATGAGGAAAACTTTGTACTACCCAGCAAAAATGAATTTGCAACACCTAACTGGTAGGTGAGCTGATTTAACCCACCTGAGAAAACAAGGGTTACTGAAGGTACATGAAAAATTGTAATTTTTTGAAATGTCTTGTAACTCAAACGTTTCAATAATTCAGACTGTCCCCTCCCAGGTCCAAGTTAGTACATCTGATTTTACAAAGTGAGGTATACATACACAGATGAATACACTTTTTCAAGTTGTCTGTGACATCTAAACCAGAGAAATAGCTTAAGTAAGCATTATCTATAAATTATATTCAAAATGCTGTTTTGGTTTCCAGTGACTGTAAATCAATGGAGAAGATTCATTAGATTTTAAAAATATTATTAAACCTATAGGACTTCTTTGTAAAATTATACATATACTAGGCCTGACATGTAACAATCAATTCCTTCTTAAATTATATATTCAAAAGATTTAAAAGAGATGGAAGCTTTGGGGCAATGAGGGAAGAAAATAAAGCTCCCTTTATGCAAACCTAACCAAAAAAATAATAATAATAGACATTCATAACAACACTTGTATTTCTTGCCAGGAGTCTTCCTATGCCACATACATTCTTTTTCATTATAAAATCATTCTATATATGCCTCTTCGTATCTGGCTTTCCTCACTCAACCTTGTATTTTATTATTTATGGTATCAGGGGACCAGTCACAGTAAATACTGAGCATTTTCTGTGGGCTAGCCACTGGGCGGGCCGAGCAACTTGACATACATTATCTCATTTAATCCAGGTAACAGACTTATCAAAACAGACATTATTATCCGGGTTCATAACCAGAGGAGTCCCTGGGTGGTACAAACACTTGGCACATGGCTATTATCCAAAAGGTTGGAGGTTCAAAGCCATTTAGAGGCACCTTGGAAGAAGCAACTTGATGGCAACTAGTTTGGTTTTTTGGTTTTACAGGCTGGATGAGGACATTGACCACCACACAGCTATAGTACTAAAAACAGGATTCTAACCCAGGTCTTTCTCTCCCCAAAATCTCTGCTTTCTCAAATCGTTACATTACACTGTCTTTCAAATATGTTTTGATACATCAATGATGCCCTAAGTCACCAGAATTATATTTTCTCAAAGAAACCACGCTTTTTTCATTTGTAATATTCTAGCTTGTTGTGAAAAAGAATGAATCAGCAACACACACACCAAAAATCATAATGATTATAAAGAATATGCTCTACATTCTACTTTGGTGAGTAGCGTCTGGAGTCTTAAAAGCCTGTGAGCAGCCATCTAGGATACTCCACTGGTCTCACCCCTTCGGGAGCAAGGGAGAATGAAGAAAACTAAAGATACAAGGGAGAGATTAGTCCAGAGGACTAACGGACCACATCTACCACGGCCTCCACCAGACTGAGTCCAGTACAACCAGATGGTGCCGGCTACCACCACTGACTGCTCTGACACGGATCACAATAGAGGGTCCTGGGCAGAGCTGGAGAAAAACGTAGAACAAAATTCTAACTAAAAAAGAAAGAACAGGCTTGCTGGCCTGACAGAGACTGGAGAAACCCTGAGAGTATGGCCAACTGAACACCCTTCCAGCTCAGTAACGAGGTCACTCTTGAGGTTCACCCTTCAGCCAAAGATTGAACGGGTCCATGGAAAAAACAGGCTAAAGGGGCATACAAGCCCTGGGGCAGGGACTGAAAGGTAGGAGGGAAGAGGAAAGCCGGCAACAAGGAACCCAGGGTTGAGAACAAGAGTGTTGACATGTCATGGGGTTATTAACCAATGTCATACAACAACGGGTATACTAAATGTTTGATTAGAAACTAGTTTGTTCTGTAAATCTTCATCTAAAGTACAATAAAAAAAAAATCATAATGATTCCAAAGATTTAACATCCAAACTTACTTGTAACTTTCCACTTGTCGGCAGGAAGAGACAGTAATGAAGGAATCTGTACGAGAACTGTAAGCGAGAGGGCCAGGCAGAAGGGACCCAGGCAGAAATCTCCCAAAAGCATAGCTTTCCTGCTCAAACACCATAAGCATCCCATCCATGGACTGTATACAAATTAAATCTCGACCTAAAGAAACATTAGAGGAATTAGATGATATTGTTTTATAAACAATAGTTTTAATTTATCACTTCTCCCCACAAAAATGGGTGGTTGGTTTTTTCCCAAGGGGAAAAATGAGTAGTTTACATTTTAAATTATAAATTGATGAAGCTATCATGTTATTGTACATCAGTATACATACATCTCCCAACCGTCAGATTACTCAGACGATGTCAATAATTTTAAGTACATTTATTTTCACTTACTGCATGCTAATATCTCCTAAAAAAAAAATATCTCCTAACTCATGATAATTCCTGTGAACAAACATAACTCCTTCTAAGATGCCATTTTTCCAAATATAAAAATATAACAAAACCTGTTCCTCATGGGGCTTATTGTCTTCTTAGTATGTCAGCCTTGTACTTTCAAATGTGGGCCTCAAAAGTTAAGTGACTTAGACATCAGTCAACATAACAGACCAAACCCATAGGCCTATATTAGGTACCAGTTTCATACAAATCACTGTGCTAAGCACTGTTGGAAGTTTTACATCCCTGGAAAATACTTACCATTCATTGCCCTAATCTATAGATTGATTTTGAAGTATCTTCTATCAGTCTATCTGTATTAACTATGATAGTCATAGTTCTTAAAATATACTGAAATGATGATAACAATGATTATTTTTATGATACAGCCAGAATGCTCATTAGAAGCAAGGATGGCTAGACTTCGTCTCTTATACTTTGGACATGTTATAAGGAGGGATCAGTCCCTGGAGAAAGACATCATGCTTGGTTAAAGTAGAAGGTCAGAGTAATAGGGGAAGACCCTCAATGAGATAGATGGTTGACAGAGTGGATGCAACAGTGACTTTGAGTATGGCACAGGACTGGGCAATGTTTCATTCTGTTGTATACAGGGTCACTATGAGTTGGAACCAACTCGATGGCACCTATCAACAACAACATAACCTGATGCCGTCAAGTCGATTCCGACTCATAGCAACCCTACAGGACAGAGTAGAACTGCCCTGTAGGGTTTCCAAGGAGCACTTGGTGGATCCAAACTGCCAACCTTTTGGTCACAAGGCATAGCTCTTAACCACTGCACCACCAAGGTTCCTCATAACAACAACACAGTGTCCCTAAATTGAGAAACATCTTGTAGCTATAATTTTTCATTTTCTGTTATTTTGATTAGCATATCCTATAATTTATTATTTATGAAGCAACTATGTCAGAGAAAAATTAAGCTACTCATTAAGGGAATAAATCAAAGGTCACCACTCTAATCAACTTCACATCTTCAGCCCATATTAACCCATATATGCAGTAAGTCCTTAAGAAACTATTTCATATTACCCCGGATATCAGTCCCAATCTTATGTATAGTATACTTAGTTTGAAATTTAAAAAGTTACTTTGCACAAAAAGAAATCAAACTGCATAAAAATGGATGATATTCTTATTTGTATATGTGAATAAGGACACTCATATTGTTGGGCAATTTTTAAAAAGAAAACATACTGCAATGAGGTTTTCCAAAAAACAAAACATACTGAAATTATCACTGCAACATATTCTAGCCCATCCTGACTGATACAACAGGTTTACCAGTCTTAAAGAGTCTGTGAGATGCTGTAGGTTGAATACCGTCTCAGCACATGAGTATTCACTAAACATACATCTGAACCATTCCGGAATCTCTTTAGAAAAGGACTGTTCACCAAAGACACAAGGTAATTATGAGCCTAAGAGACAGAAAGGACCACATAAACTAGACACTGTATCAGCCTGAGACCAGAAGAACTAGATGGTACCTGGCCACAACCAATGACTGCCCTGACAAGGAACTCAGCAGAGAAACCCTGCGGGAGCAGGAGAGCAGTGGGATGCAGACCCCAAATTCTCGTAAAAAGACTAGACTTAATCGTCAGACTGGTACTGGAGGGGCCCCAGAGGCCATGGTCCCCAGACCTTCTGTTAGCCCAGGACAGAAACCATTCCCAAAGCCAACTCTTCAGACAGGGATTGGACTGGAATAGGGGATGGAAAATGATGCTGATGAAGAATGAGCTTCTTGGATCAAGTGGACACATGAGACTATGTTGGCATCTCCTGTCTGGAGGGGCAGATGAGAGGGCAGAGGGGGTCAGAAGCTACCCAAATGGACACGAGGAGAGAGAGTGGAGGGAAGAACTATGCTGTCTCATTGGAGGTAGAATAATTAGGGACTGGAGAAACCCTGAGAGTATGGCCCCGGACACCCTTTCAGCTCAGTAATGAGGTCATTCCTGAGGTTCACCCTTCAGCCACAGATTGGACAGGCCCATGGAACAAAACAAGACTAAAGGGGCACACCTACCCTGGGGTCTGGGACTAGAAAGCCGGAGGGAACAGGAAAGCTGGTAATAGGGAAGCCAGGGTTGAGAAGGGAGAGTGTTGACACGTCGTGGGGTTGTTAATCAATGTGGTACAACAATGTGTGTACTAACTGTTCGATGAGAAACTGGTTTGTTCTGTAAACCTTCATCTAAAGTACAATAAAAAAAGAAAAGTACTGTTCATATTAATGCTGTTTTAAAAAGTTTTCTCCCATGCTCAGAGTCTTTCATAATGCACAGCAGGTCTTGCAGTCACTGTTTTAAGCTGGGTTTTTTTCAATCTAACACTTATCTACTGTGTTATTAAAGGACTCCCTGAGTGGTGCAAATGGCTAACACGCCCAGCTGCTAACCAAAACGTTGGGTGTTTCGCTCCACCCAGAGGTGCCTTGGAAGAAGGCTCTGGCAATCTACTCCTCCCACATCAGCCACTGAAAGCCCTGCAGAGCACAGCTCCACTCTGACACCCACGGGATCCCACGTCAGGAGCCCCTGGGTGGCGACTGGCTGCACTACTGAAGGTTTCAAAAATGTATGAGTGAGTTCATATGCACATTGTTACGCGTGTGCACACTATACATGTGCATTGAGATATACACTTATACAAAGAGTACCTCACCTAGCCAGAAATTAGCTATTTGGCAATTCTACTGGCCTGCATACCAGCAAAGATGAAAAAGTATAATAATGCCTCTAAGTATCAAAATAGATGCCACAAGGTCTTTAGAATGAAGATCATGCAAACATTTTACAGGTAAGAGTCCCAGGTCTCACTTGGGAAACATATATTCTTATTTTAGCTATAGCTCTAACAATTGTACTTTTCATAAACAAGTTACTGATACTCCTGAAGCTATCATTTGAAAAATGAGTATATTTGTAGAAGAGGTCCAAAGTTAAAGACATAAAAATCCCTAACATTGTGTCATGGATTGAATTCTGTCCCCCAAAAATATGTGTCAACTTGGTTAGGCCATGATTCCCAGTATTGTGTGGCTGGCCTTCATTTTGTAATTGTAATTTTATGTTAAAGAGGATTAGAGTGGGATTGTAACACCCTTACTAAGGTCACATCCCTGATCCAACGTGTAAGGGGAGTTTCCCTGCAGTGTGGCCTGTACCACCTTTTATCTTACAAGAGATAAAAGGAAAGGAAAACGAGCAGAGGGGGAGAACCTCACACCACCAAGAAAGAAGCACCAGGAGCAGAGTGTGCCCTTTGGATCTGGGGTTCCTGCACAGAGAAGTTCCTAGTCCAGGGAAAGACTGATGACAAGGACTTTCCTCCAGAGCCAAGACAGAAAGCCTTCCCCTGGAGTTGACACCCTGAATTTGGACTTCTAGCCTACTAGACTACAACAGAATAAAATTTTCTTTGTTAAAACCATTCACTTGTTGTATTTCTGTAATAGTAGCACTAGATAACCAAGACGCACTGTATGACACACATAAATCACATAATAAAAACACTTTTATGATGGTTATTGTTGCCTGCTTCCCCAGTCTAAGGAAAAGAAAGCAACAAATTAGAAAGGAGGGGGGAAGACACTGACAGCTGCAAATAGTGACAGCTGGAACCCTAACAAAAGGAAGAAGTCAGAAATCTATATAAAATAAAAAAAATAATTCAGAAAGGAACAACTGTCTGGGCTCAGTGAGTGTAGCTACAATTAGCCCTATTTACCTCAAACAGAGAAATGTCATGTTATAATATGCTGGTTAAAAAAAAAAAAAAACTGGATTGAATACAGTTTGGTATAACTCATTCCTTTGCCAAAAAGAACCTATGGCAGATATACTAACTGCTCCCTCAGTAATCAGTCTTTCTTTAGTACCAGAAGCCGTGAATTATGGCCATACAGAATAAACCTCACATTTCCAGACCTTTTTTTTTTATCACATATATTTCCTGGATAGTGCAAACAGTCAATGTCCTTGGCTGATAACCAAAATGTTGGAGGTTCAAGTCTACCCAAAGGTGACACAGAAGAAAGGTCTGGCAATATACTGCTGAAAAATCAGCCACTGAAAACGCTTTGAAGCATAATTCTACTCTGACACACACAGGGTCGTCATGAGTCAGAAATCAACTTGACAGCAACTGGCTTTTTGTTTTTTTTTTTTAATCACAAATACATGCTTCCATGCCATCAAGTCGATTCTAACTCCTAACGACCCTATAGGGACACTAGAGGACAGAGTAGAACTGTCCCATAGGGTTTCCAAGGCTGTAAATTTTCACAGAAGCAGAAGCCACATCCTTCTCCCATGGAGCAGCCGGTGGGTTCAAACTGCAGATCTCTTGGGTTAGCAGCCGAGTGCTTTAACCACTGTGCCACCAGGGCTCCATCAGGTACATGTAACCATGTGGTTGTTTTTTCCAATAGAATGGGAGCAGAGGCGATGTGTATAACTTCCAGATACACCCTTAAAAGGACCAAGTATGCACTCCCCTGCTCCTCTCCCCAGCATAATGGTAGGGGTAGAGTAGTGATGTTGGCCTCAGAGATGGAAGCCACATACTGAGGACAACAGAGTCACCCTACCAACCCAGGCTCACCTTACATCCAGGAGCTTAAATGAGAGAGAACTATACATGCTTCTTATTTAAGCCATAATTTAAGCTGAGTGATAAAGCAATCAGACTTGTTCTTTAAATAACACAATACTGAGCCAGAAGACCCACCTAGCATTGTTGCCTCTTAAAACTTAGTTTCCTTCATCAGATGCTTATTGGTTCCAGAAAACAACCAGCTATAGAAGACATATTGGGACAACCAGAGAAATTTGAATACAAGCACATGTTGAATAACATTAACGAATTATTGTTAAATTTCTTAAGTGTAATCATAGTAATGTGGTTATGCAAGAGAATGTCCTTATTGGAAGGTGAATGCTGAAGTATTTACAGATAAAGTGGCACAAGGTCCATAACTTACTTTCAAATGGTTCATCAAAATCTGTGTGTGCATACATACAAATAGGCATTTATAACTATAGACTCTAGATGGTGAACAATGGGTATTCATGTTACTTCTTCTGTGTATTTGAAAGTTTTCATAATAAAAATGTAGAAAAATAAAATGTTTCAATATACGCATTTTGTATATAGATGTACTTTTTTTAACAATCAAGGAAAGAATTGACCTTTAGGGAATTGAGCAGACCTGAGGGTAGACCAATTGATTTAATCTCATTAAGTCACAGTCAGAGATAGAAGAAATTCAATCAATAAAACACCTGAGCAAGAACCTTGACTGTATTACTATAACTGTAATACTGATATTGCTATAATCAAAATATACTTCTGATATCAGTATTATTAAAGAACGTGAGGTCAGAGCATGTGCACTTCTAAGAAGCAGAGATACCAATAAAATTTGTGTTCACTTCAATATTTGGTATCATTGAGCCATGAATCTTCAGTCTTCCAAAGCTGGATCACCTTAATGAAGTGGTTCTCCAAGTGTAGTCCCTGGGCCAGCATCACCATCACTAAAGAACTTCTTTAAAATGCTAAGTCTAGGGCCCTGCTGCAGACATACTGAATCAAAAACTCTAGGGGTAAGGCCCAGCAATTCAAGGTTTTAACAGGCTCTGGAGGCTATTCTAATTCATGCTTTGAGAACCACTGTCTTAGCTTGGTATTATAAGGAATTAAGGTTTGAAGAAAACCTGAGCCACAGAGAAAACTTGGCTCTTTAGCATGGTATGTTTGTTGTTGTTAGGTGCCATAGAGTCAGTTCTGACTCACAGTGACCCAAAGTACAACAGAACAAAACACTGCCCAGTCCTGCACCATCCTCACAATCGTTGCTGTTTGAGCCCCCTGTTACAGCCACTGTGTCAATCCATCTCATTGAGGGTCTTCCTCTTTTTCACTGACCCTCTACTTTACCAAGCATGATGTCTTTCCCCAGGGACTGGTCCCTCCTGATAATGTGACCAAAGTATGTGAGATGAAGTCTTTCCATCCTTGCTTCTATGGAGCATTCTGGACAAGGTCCTATTTCCTGAAACTCTAACAATATAGAGAAGAGTGCTTAACATGCTTTAGTATTTACATCAGCTAGCTCTAGATCCAGATAATCTGGGTTTGAAGTTGAGCTCCACCAACTATTAGCTACATAAGCTCAAGTTTCTTTATCTGCAAGATGACACACCTTTCTCAGTAAGTTGTGAAAACTAAGTGAAGTAATGTACGCAAATTGCATCTATCAGGTAGTAGTCACATTATTATTTTCATAATTATTTTCTAAGCCTCATGCTGAATGCCGTATTAATGTTTAACTACCTATTGTTTCCAACATACACCACGATGTGCATTCTTTGTTTTTGCTTATAGTATTTCCTTTCTCCAAAAAACTCCTTCACTTTTCTTCCCCTGGTAGACTGAACAAATGTTGGCTGCCTCCTGATCATCCATTTTCCTTTCCTCCCGTCCTTAGCCAAGACGTCTGAGACTGACCCCATTCTAAGCTTGAGAGCAGATCCTCACTTACGTAAACCAATTAGTATTCCACTAGTCACAGTGATTGGTTCAGAGACAGGTATTATTACAGCCAAAGAAAGAAACTAAATCCCTAGACCGGTGCTAGCGCTAGAGAAAAATTTTTTCTTCTCCTGGAGAGTCATGTGTGAGAAAGATTAAGGTCTAGAGTCATCAGTAAAAGGATTTTGGAAGGCACTGTTTGAGCCTCACCTGGAGCTAATTCTCTCTCTGAATTTTTGCAGCCAATAGATTATTGAAGCCACCTGAGTTGAGGTCGCTGTCCCTGAATCAAACGGATCAACCTTATTTTTCCTCTAAGCATCATCACTGGCTGATGCTTACATCTTCCCAGAAGTCTTCCCTTCCCCCTCAGTTACCCTCCGTCTATGATTCCATACAGCCCCTCATTACCTCCACCTTAGAGCTAGTCATCACATATTACCTGGTTTTGAATCTGTTGTTTGTCCAGGACTAAAAGGAACCGTATCTTATTCATCTTTGTAAATGTGGCACCTATAGACTGCCTGGCACATAAAAGATACATAATAAATGTCTGTTGAGCTGAAGTAAGCTGGGAAAAATAATTTATTCATCTGCAGCTTAGATTGGCTGAGTTTTTTTCTATGTGTTTCACACTGTATCTGAAGTATGTAAAAAATGCTTTATTTATTACAATCCTGGCTGCTGGTGTTTAGAAAAAATGTAGGGATCAATCCAAAACATTACTCCAAAAAATAAATAAATAAATCCTTCAAATCACTGTTTTGGAAGCCAGTTCAGAATACATACCAAAGACTCTCCTTGCAGATAATGGGAACAAAAAGAACAGTCTGCCAGAAGCGGTGAAAGTTTTGTAGTTCTGATAGGACAGAGCCAACAGGAAACCTTCATGAAAGCAATGGGATTTCAGAAGCTATTTTAATGACCTAGCCATGAACTCATACTCAATAAGTCCTTACCACATGCTCAATATTATAATAGGAGCTGTAAGAAATATAGAACAACAGCAATAATTACTACTGCCATTTACTAAGTACCTATTATATTCCTATCCTTGTACAAAATATTTAATCAACAAATTAGCTAAAATCTTCAATAACCCTAAAAGGTGAACAATAGTCCCATTTATAGATGAGAAGACTGAACCCCACAGAGCTACAATTTGTCTAGGGTCAAAAAATTAGAAAAATGACAGCCCGTACTCAAATCTGGATCTGGCTCTATTATACCACATTGTTTTCCAAGAGGCATAACTTAGGTCTATTTTTAAAAAAGCACAAGTAATTATACAAAACCTAAGTGTTATAAAACAGACTATAAGTGGTACAGAAAATCAAAGAGCTTCACTAGAGTAAACTTCCTGGGAAGTTTCATGATAGAGGTAGGATGTGTCCTAAACTCTGAAGAATGGGTAGAATAAATAAGATCAAAGGAAAAAGTACAGGAATTTCTGGGAGAGAAAAGGAACACATTAGAAGAAGATACACAGACAGTCAGACTTGATTCACAGAGCATGAAACATAAAACCAACAGACTGAAAAGATAACAATGCCTTAATGATGCTTCCTGAAAAATTACACCTGAACTACACAGAAATAAAATAATAATAAAGTATTTCTTAAGTCAAAATCATGAGGCAGTTTGGAAATTTCCTCAAAATTTTAAATCTCATATCTTTCATTAAATATGACCATGAAGAGAGAAAAATAACCATTGTGAGTTCAAATCTGTTTGCAAGGTTTGGCAATAAACTAAGAACAGACCTACCAAGACCATTTTGAAGGGGCTTTTGAAAATCCATATTTTGCATTTTCAGAGGCAAGGAAAAAATTTTGTGCCTGTGGAGGTTGGGAGATGGAGGCAGGAAAGTTCCATTATGGCAGTGTCATGAAATGAATATTTATTGAATAGTGTGTCTCATTTCCTGGTGTTAAAATATCATGTAGTCAAAGCTTTAACATGCTGTGTAAACCAGTAACCAATGACATGTTTAAGTGGCTGCTGGATTAACAGTTTTCTCCACTAAATTATAGTCTATTCACTAAAAATGGTGTGTAGAAGACAGAAATTGTGTGCGTGTGCATGCATGTATGTGCACACACGCATATCTCTATGCTTAGACGTTCTTTCTACCTTGCGTGATCCAGAGCATTTTCCATCATTCATTATTATGGCAACAAGGGCCCCGTTGAGGGCACTCCTCAATGCCATTTCCTCCATTTTTCTGCTGTCTTTCTCTTCCTGTGGAATCTCTGCAGCATAGCAAGTGGAGTGGCACACATGAAAGCAGACTACCATTACTCAGCATGCTACACGTTTTCTGAATCTCTCTATGCTCATATTTCTTTTATACATTAAGTTAAAATACAAGTGAAGAAATGCAAACGTGACCTGTGGCCAAGCATATATTGCACTTCAACATGCAGCTCTCAAAAATGTTTGGTTTTTCTCCAAGTCTGAAAAACACATGAAAAACAGCTGTATAGGTAGTCAAAAAGGCAGACAAGAAACATCAAGAGACTGATACATAAGACCAAAAGAGTCCAAAAGTCTGTGGAACTTCCGTTCATTTTACTCACGCATGGAAAAAATTTTTGTTGTTGTTACAGAAAAATTGAAACACTAACTCATTAATTTTTATTGCAAACCTAACTCAAAAATGATGCAACAAGTTTGCTATGAGCAAGGGCATAAAAACATTCAGAGTAGAATTCCAACAGATAACTCTTAAAAGCTAACGGTGGATGGTTTCCAGAGCTTGCAGGATGGTAAATTCTCCATTAAATATCATTTTGGCACTTTTTCATTTATATCTTCATACAAATAAAACTACCACATTGTTTTGAGATACACACTAAAATTTGGCTCTGCTTAAAAATTAATAATTAGCCTCAGCTGAATGAAAAAAGTTAGCTTCTTTCTTATTACCACTCTCTCAACTGCTTTTTAGTTTGAGAATTCTAAAAATAATTAGTGTTTGACACTAAAATGTCCACGTAGATTCTAATTTTCAAAACTGAGATAAATAAGTAATTTTTTAAACCCTAACCTAACAGAGGAAATTAATAAATAGAATACATGTGTTGAGCTAAATAGCTAATATTTTAAATTATGTACCAGGGAAAAATTACACAAATTCTCAACTATTATCAGAGTGTTGCCCTAATAAATAACTTCTTGAGACTAATTACTTTAAGACCCAAGAAAATCGAAATTGGGTCTATGCACTAACTCTTCTTATGAACTTGCCTTTTGACATTTTAATGTGCCCCTTTTTAATAGCCTTACAAAGAGCACTACTGTGTGTTCTACCAAGCTATTTATCACAATCTTTTCCCCTGAACTGTGAACAAGGTTAATAACATATTATGAAGAAATTATAACCATTCATTAAATTAGCATTATATGTGATGGATTCAATACAAGTACAATGTTAGAGTTTAAAAGAAGGCCCTAAACATTATATTGTCACTGGTATCCACAAAATATTGGTGCAATGATCATGAAAGATTTGATTACATTCTCCAGAACTCACATTCATTCAACAAATTCCACTGTATATCTAGTATGTGCAAGGAGAGACATAGTCTCTTCCCTCAGAAAGTTCAGTAAATATGGGAGCTCAACAATTAAATATTACAAAAATGTAAAAACAGGGCTATATTAAAATAATCATGATTGATGTAACTGGTGTCACAAAATTGTACACATGAAAAATGTTCAGCTGGCAAATGTTTTGTTATATATATTTCTACAACAAGTTTTTTTTAAAAAAGAGGAAATAAAGGCTATGTGGGAGCATGATTAACAGTGTCTGGAGAAAATAGGAAAAGCTTCATAACAACAACAAAAAAAAACACTTGGCTGCTGAAGGCTAAGGAAGATTGCCAGGTAATCAGAGAAGCAAAAGCAGAGGGAACACCATGCACAGAGATATGGATTATGAAAGAGTTAGCATGTTTGGAGCGGAGTAGGAAGATCTCTGAACTTTGGAGGGCACTGGGTAGAGGGAGACACTACTGATGAAGACAGCATACTAGCGAGAAGTGAGGGCAAAGCTGCAACTTGAGCTCAGGTTAGCTGCATCCTAACTTTAGCCCTGAGAGCTTTATCATTTTCCTCATCTGCAAAACAGTGGTATTAGAAGAATATTACATGATGCTCTTTTAAGGATTAAAAATGATTAAAAAAAAATACATACTGCCTGGTACCAGGTATTATGGATTGCATTGTGTCTCCCACAAATATACATGTCCCTAGTAGCTGCAAACACGACCATGTTTGGAAATAGAGTCTTTGAAGATGTGATCAGTTAGGTTAACATGAGGTCATACCAGTGTAGGGTGGGACCTAATCCAATCTGAGTGCTGTCCTTATGAAAGAGGAGAAGAGACACAGAGAGAGGGAGGGAAGATGGCTATGTTGACAATGGACCTACACTACAACAGCAGCCCAGGAACACCTGGGTCTACCAGAAGCTGAGAGAGACAAGAAAGGATCTTCCCCTAGAGACTTCAAGGAGAACATGACCCCACTGACACCCTGAATTCAGACTCCTACTCTCTACAACTGTGAGACAATAAATGTATTTTTATAAGCTACCCAGTTTGTGGTGCCTTGTTATAGCAGCCCCAGATAACTAATACAACTGGATTACCCTGTTCCTGAAGATCAGACTACGTTAAAAAAAAAAAAAAAACTTAAAATTGAGGAAAAAATTATTTAGAGGAAAAAGGATAAAATTTAACGGGATAAGGAGCACACGCACACAAACAAAAATTCATCATTTTTGCCAAAGCAAAAAAAGGGTTTTAAAGGCTTTAAGAACTATGGAAAATCTCTCAGAATTTAGTTCTCTGTGAACTGTTGCTGTTCAAGATTTTCTACACATTTTAAGTTTCACTCTCTTTAGAACAGAAATTTCCCTAACATAACTATTTAAACCTCCCAAGAAGTATATTGTGAGTGTGCCAAAAAGCCCTATTTGAGAATGAGCTGTCTCTGCCTCCACTCCTCCCCCAACACACACACACATTCTCTTCTCTCTCTGTCTTCTCATTCTTTCTAGATTTTATTGATGTTTTTTGCAGGATGACCCTGAGTAGCATAAGAAAGACAGATGATATCATACAGAAGAGCCGATGTATTTAGCATTCCTTCCTTCTTTCTCATCCAAAACAAAAATTCTTAAAACAGTGAGTGCAATGTTGGAGGTAGAGTTAAAAAAAAAAAAAAAATAGCTTCAAAGTGGGAATATAAATTTCCCAAAAAGGCAATAACCAATCATGAAAAGGAATCCAGAGAATTCTCCCCAAAAGTATTTAAAAATGGAACATTTTTAAAATGTTTCTTCATTTTGTGCAAATATTTCTCATTTGCAATAATATTAGTCCCGTAGAGCAATGACTCCAAAAGCTAAATATTGTTAATCCTCTTAATCCTAAAATCTAGAGAATATCAAAAGAATGAACAAGGAAAAGTTATAGTCTACACTGAACTCACTATAACCAAATGAAGATTGCAAACAAAACAATTAAAAATTGCAAACAAAAAAATTAAAGCCAAGAAATTCTCAGCTGAGCTTCAACTTCATCTAAACTCACGCAATTTTAAAAGGCAAAGCAATGTGAGTTAGAGGTAAGTTTAAACTTCCTGAATTGTCAATTCCTATCACAGAGTTCAATGTGCTATTTAACCATTATTTAATCTATTAAATTTCTTTGGATTCTTCTAAAGGAAGCAGTTAAAATACCAAACTTTAATAAAAGTCATAAAACAAATGTGTGTGTGTGTGACACCTAGAAAAGAAGATGAATTGACTTCCATTTAATAAAATGTCCTGGACTGTCATAATTTTACTGTAACATGAATCTAAATGAAAGCCACTCCAACACTCATCCTTACCTGAAATATAAGTACAGTATTTTAATGATACAGCAATACAACTTGATGCATAAAGGCCATCCATATTTAAAGCAAGTTACCTAGTTGCTTAGACCAAGCTGCTTATTTCTTGAGCTTGAATCACACATTCATGAAACCATCACTTCAGTTAAGTGAGAGGGAGAAGAAGGAAGGTGATATGGTATATAAATGTATTACCCAACATGTATGAAAGTATACCTAATAACCAAAGACCATGCCTATAAAGAACAGAAGATAGCATCAAAAATTTAGTATTAAAAATTTAGCACCCCTAAACATGTATTTATATCAGCAAGGAAAACAAAATACAGTCAATATTAAAATATAATCGAGTAACAGAAAAAAAAAAAAACATCCTAGTAAGAATCAGGCTCAGAGACAACAATCCTCTTTTTTTCTATTAGGAAATTGAGTCCCCAAAAGGTTTAACCACTTACCAAAAGTTTTGAAGCTAGTTAGAACGACAGCTGAGACTGTCATTCAGACTACCAGATTCCTGGTCCATGCAATACTAAGAAGCATTAAAGACATTCCCTCCTTTTCTATACTCTTCTTTCTTGCCCTGAATTCTCAATCTTTTTTAATATCATCTTCCTCCCTCTGCAACCATTACTCTATTTGTGCATTTATGCAAACATTTAAGGTGCTACCTACGTGCAAGGCACTGTGCTGGAATTTAAAGAAGTCAGTCCAGTGAAGAAAACAGATAATAAAAATAATTTCAGCACCTTCTCAGTGCTGAACTCAAAACCAAGAAGTCATCTTGAAAGCCATCTTCCCAGTCAAAAGGGCCTACTAACTCTACTTACTTTGGTTCCCTCCTTTGGTTCCCACAGCAACTTTCCTTGTTGGGGTCTCCACTATCACCTACTTTGACTATTACAGTAGTCACTTAAGTTACCAGTCTCTCATACTTCTACCATTGTAATCATTTTAATATACAGATGTAATTGTGTTATCAACCCTCTCAAAAATCTTCAAAGGTACTCCAGTGTCTACAGAATTAACATCTGAAGAACTCTTCAATGTGGCTGCTGCCTATTATTCTAAATAAACTTTTAACTACTCTCTCTCATCCAGTCCTACCTGCCAAATACTCAAGGTAAAATAAGCCTGCCCTAAATGTTCCTCCTTTGGTAGTCTAGTTCGATTCGCTATAGGTGCCATTCCCCCATATCAGCTTCAAAGAATCATTCTATACATCCTCAATTCACAGCTCCAACACCACCACTTCTATGAAGACTTCCCCAAACCCTGCCAGGCATAAATAACTCACTCGCCCTCTGTTCTTTCACAATACATTCACCTCTTTCCCTACTAGTACTTATAATATTTTTCTTGGTGATACAGCTAAATTTGGTAACTTTCTCTCCCCTCTCCAACTTCTACAAGTCAATCATAAACCCCTTGAAGAAGCCTATTTTGTTTTATTGTCTGGCTCACGGCAATAAAATGGCGATGCTCTAGAAATACCTGTTCAATTAAACTGAATCCTTATGAAAGTAAGAAACCACGTCGAACTGTAATGCCAATGATCATCAAGTGGATTGAGATTTTTAACATGAAAACCCCTTGAGGGATGGCACTATGTTTTATTCATCACATGTCCCCTCCCTAGTATACAGCAGAAGCTCAAAAAATATTTAAGTGAATAAATGAGTGAATAGCATCAGAGTATGATGAACGACTAGCATTAAAAGTTCAAGTCCTGAAATAATTACTTTTAGTATATGACACATATGAAATGTAGGTTCAAAGTTATTTCAGGGCTTTCAAAACATAGAAGTAAGCCAAAACATTAAGTACTTGTTTCATCCCCAACCCCAGAAACAGTAAGAAATAAGAAGAGAGGGAAAAGGTTAAAAATAATTCTGCTCTTAAGAAAGATAAAGTCAAATAGAAAGACAGTATTAAAAAATACATAGGAAATAAAGGTGGAGGGGGAAGGCCACACAAATAAAATATATAAACAAGAGGGAAAATCACTCAACCACAATGAATTAATTGTAGAAACAGGAAAGGTGCTCAAGGACCAGAATGATACTTTAGATTCATCAGTATTTCATAAAAATCTAGCTTCAAAAACATACACAAATTAAACCTTCAAGCTTTATTAATTATTAGAGCCCTGGGTATAAAGTCTTTTTCTGGGCAACACAAAACAAGGGATTAAT